>NC_134768.1:621718-930078 GCF_050436995.1 Anticarsia gemmatalis | reverse complement strand
TAGTGGTCAACCGAGTCTCAAAGTTGTTCAAGCCGCCTGAAAGGCCTTTGACATGGCTTGATGGCTGTTATCTTAATTGACAACAACCGGGACCGAATTTTCACATGCCTTCCGAAGCACGGAGACGCTCAGTTCAAATACCACTGCGGTCACCCATCAATAGAATTACCGCGCCAACGGTTACTTAACCCACAGATCGTTTACCGGTGAGCACAACTGGCTATGAGCGATGATTTTTACGAACATATATGATTTTTGCAGAGGCTGAAGTATCAATGCTCATGACTGTACCTCACAATGTAACAAACTTGGCAGACTGAAAACAATTAAACTCCAAGGAAATTTCCTCTTATTGATTTTACTTCACACCTTTAAAGATTCGCACCGTTCACAAAGAACATCATTACGCGAGCCTTTGAACAAAGCCTTAATATTGTGCTTAAATACATACCCTTTGAATTGAGACACTGGTGACATTTTTTGATCGAGTATGAGTGTAATATAATCGAGTATTAGTGTATCGTGATCGAGTATCAGTGTAAAACTGTAGCTTTAAACTTTTGCGTTGCATGATTTTGTTAGTTACTGCTTCTTTGTCCGTGAAAAAAATTTAAATTCTATACTATCAATACGAATTTATATTTTTTGCAGAAAAGATGTAATATGTCCAATCATCCATACATCTTCATCTTCACAAATATATTAGGTAGCGTCAGGAGTGGTAAAATTATGAATATTTTACAGGAATTAAAGAGAACATGCATTATGCTTCGCTTCACATTTCAACGCAGGTTACACTGGCTGTGACTGCAAACTAGCTAATAAATAGACATGTAACGTGAAAATTTAAAAATAACGATTTTCTATTATCTCAAGAGTGGCAATAAAAACAAATGAATCTTTCCCAATGACAATTTCAAGTCCAAACTTTGTAAACAAAAAAATCTTGCCGTTTTCTTAGTTTTGAGTTGAAGTGTCTCAAGACTCATTTAATTGCCAAATGTTTGCCGTCTTAAAACTCCGGAGCTTTTTGTACCGGCTAATGAGAATTCTTTTGTTTACAAAACAATTGCTTTTTTTATAAATTTAAGCACCTTAATCTGTTTTTAGAGAGTGTCCGTAATTTGCAAATGTCTTTAAGAAATAATATTAATAAGTTTTAAGTGTCTGGTTGAGTTTTGATTAAATTTTGATTATTCTAGACGTTTTTTTGGTGAAGTTTGTAAAGATAGATTAGTGATTAAACGGTTGTAATAGGCAGGAGATTGTATACTCCCGAAATAACCGAATTTTCGATAATTTTGGTAATATTTAAGAATCCACAGAATCAGTTCCAGTCGTATGTATTTTTACTACTTTACTGCATTTAGTTTTTCACATGAATTTTATATTATTATACTCGAAGCTTTTTTCGGCTTTCGAACAATAACAATTAATCTTAGACGAACAGAAAATGCAACCGAAATGTCATCTATAAATCACACAAATTCCAGTTCTTCATAGTAATCGAATCTTAACACCTAATGCAGTCGAACTAACATCACAACCACAGACCTACTACACCCGGTGCATTACCAACAAGCAAACAATTTAACAATTGCGCTATACATTGCGCGTCGTGAAGACATCGGCTGTTCCTATTAGTCATGTTAATTCTCAACGTCTTCGAGAAAAGTTACTTGACACAAGTTTTAAGCCAATTATGCGACGCTACTAAGGACTTAGAATGTAAGGCAATGCGTATACAAAGAGAAAGAAACATATAGGGTGAATTTGATAACTAGGACAGCTTTTGAAGGTGAGAAACACTTAACAATAGATAAGTATAGTACGCACAATCGAACTCTTTTTGTCTCAAATTCGAATATAGCAAAGCAATTAGCAAAGAACGCCCAACTTTCGGTGTTGGGTATAGTTTACAGATAATTATAAATAACTAGCTGATCCGCGCAACTTCGCTTGCGACACATAAGAGAATGAGTCAAAATTTTCCCCGTTTTTGTAACATTTCTTACTGGTATTCTGCTCGTATTGGTCGTAGCGTGATGATATATTGCCTATAGCCTTCCTCGATAAATGGACTATCTAACAGTGAAAGAATTTTCCAAATCAGACCAGTATTTCCTGAGATTAGCGAGTTCAAACAAACAAACTCTTCAGCTTTATAATATTAGTATAGTATTTATAATTCATTAAGTTAAGTTACTCATTTGAACAGATAACGTTAAGGGTCTCAGCACACATATGGGATCGGAAAGGGATCGTCACCGTATCGCCTCGAGCCGTTCAGAATGGTTTGTATTAAACTCCCTACTGCAACGCACACTAATCGGAATAATAACGTAATCGCCTCGCCTCGGAACAGGCTCCGAACTTGAATTCCCGCGCTTACGGCTCATCGTCCCCGCGCTTACGTTTCTCCGTCCCCGCGCTTACGTCTCTCCGTACCCGAGCTCACATCTCTTCGTCCACCCTTTCCCCTTTCCCCTCCCGCGACTTGCCTGCTAAAGACGCCGCCATTCGCAAGGAGTATTTCATTCAGGGAACGTTTGGATTCAAACTGATCTGGTGCCAACCAGGTCAGCCAGGGGGCGGCGAGGCGTAAGCGCGGTGTCGCCTAGCCGTAGCCGAGTTGACGTACAGGCGCTGCTGATACGCTTTCGTTACGTGCATACGGCAGGTTGACGCCTGGTTGACAGCGAGGCGAAAGGCGTTACGGTTACGATCCCTTTCCGATCCCATATGTGTGCTGAGACCTTAAATCAACATAAAACAGTTTTATATGGTGTTTACCTAATTTGTACTTTCATACTTCTCATGCTTCTAAAAATCTTCAAAAATGTGGTTTAAAAAAAAAATTCAGTGCTAATAAGAATTCCATAAAAATCGTTATCGTTTATCAATCGAAAGTGAAATACCACCTTCGGAACTTGAAGTATTTTAATTCTAAAATTCTAGTTAATTAAAATGTATTTCGAAGCAAAACGGTACCTTAATCTATACTTCTATACTAATATTATAATACTAATATTATAAAGTTGAAGAGTTTGTTTGTTAGAACACGCTAATCTCAGGAACTACTGGTCCGATTTGAAAAATTATGTCAGTGTTAGATAGTCGATTTATCGGGGAAGGCTATAGGCTATATATCATCACGCTACGACCAATAGGAGCAGAGTGGCAATAAAAAAGTAACAAAAACAGGGAAAATATTGACCACTAGCTGACCCGCGCAACTTCGCTTGCGTCACATATGAGAGTCAAAATTTTCCCCGTTTTTGTAAGATTTTTTACTCGCACTCTGCTCCTATTGGTCGCAGCGTGATGATATGTAGCCTATAACCTTCGTCGATAAATGGACTATTTAACACTAAAATAATTTTTCAAATCAGACCAGTAGTTCCTGAGATTAGCGCGTTCAAACAAACAAACAAACTCTTGAGCTTTATAGTATTAGTATAGATTCTGACTCTTATGTGACGCAAGCGAAGTTGCGCGGGTCAGCTAGTAGTTAATGTTTCGATCTGGAAAAAGTAATGCGGTGGGTTTGCATCCCACTTATTGCAAAAAACAAGTTTTCGAATGTATTACGTGACATTGCTGGTCAACCGTTAAATGTACCTCAGAAACCGGGGGTTAGTCAGTAAAATAGGTATTTGTGACACCACGAATATTTGAGCAGACGTTACGTACATTCTCTAATATCATGACGCCGATGTTGCCAAGTATCTAGTATCTGAATAGCTTAAAGGTGAACAAATATTACAGCTAAGCTGTGCAATGTTTAGTAAAGCTAGTTTTTTACCCTCATATTGAGGCGCCCATAGCCAGTTGCGCTCAACGGTCAACGATCTGTGGGTTAAGCAACAGTTGGCGCGGTCATTCCATAGATCAGATGGGTGACCGCATAGTGGTATTTGAACCGGGCGTCTCCGTGCTTCGGAGGGCACGTAAAAAGTCGGTCCCGGCTGTTTTCTACTAAGATATAGTCGTTAAGCCATGTCAAAGGCCTCTCGGGCGGCTTGAACAACTTTAACACTAGGTTGACCACTAACCATACGACAAACAACAAACCCTCATATTCATAAACACACTATAACCCTATTTTAGTTAAAAAGCTACTTATAATGTTTTCTCTTTTTCATTTCGCTAAGGAGTGAAAGAAACAAAACACTTTATAAGCCTTCCATAACTTCATATATTTTTATGAATAAGAGGGTTAGTGATTTTACGAACACTTATTTTACAGATTTGACTGCCACCGCCACCGTAGCGGTTTTGGTCGCCACGCCGCTACCATTGCGGCGGGAGGTCGTGGATTCGATTCCCACACGAAACAATTATTTGTGCAATCCACAAATATTTTTTTCGATTCTGATTGTGCTTGTTGCTTTGTGTTTGTTGTTTGAATGTTTATAAATGTCCCCGCGACACAAGAGCAATTTTTAGTGCGAGAGTGGTCGTATAAAAAAAATATATGTTTGTGACTAGTACCTAGTAGTAATCAGATGACCGTGCATGAGTTGTCCAAAAATATTTATTTATTTCAGTCCCACTGCCGAGCCAGTATCTCCTCCCAGAATTAAATGCTATATAGACTATAGTAAATAACACAGCTTACTCATCACAGCACAGCTCTATATAATTTGGCCACAGTATCGAGAACACTCGGACAATTATGCGACGGTGACATGTAATTGTTGGCGAGTGGCGCCGGGGTATTTGCATAGCTGTGAACACACGCCGTAATGCATAACTCCTAGGAACATTGTTACACACTGTAAGATGAGCTATATTTTATATCCTGTAGTTCGATTCTCTACTATCGACAACCGCTGTCATCGAGAAATTTTCTATGAAAATCTGATCAGCGCCTCTGACGGGCGTCGTAGGTACTATTTTGGCAGTACATTTTAAATGTCAAAGTGTAGATATTTGACAGTACAGATTATACAGAATTGCGCAAAATACAAAATGGTTTATTACTATTTTTGTGATTTCTGTGTAAGATAGTTGCGACGCTTCTGTCGTTAGGAAGTCGTGGGTTCGATTCCGCGATCACGATTACAAGTCACTTATACAAGCATACTAACACTGAACAAAGTATAGCCGAAACAACTATTTAAGTATCTCACAAATAATTGTCCGATTCCCGTCCGGGATCGAACCTTTGACTCCCGACCCAATAATTGTGGCGTAGTGAGATTCTTAACCACTGTGACAAGGTGGTCGCCGCCGGATATAACACTATGATAACCCCGTTTCTTTCTCAACAAGGCATAATACCCTCTCAAATGTACCATACCTTTTATCATATCTATAGCATATCTTCACAAATACCCAATACTAACCCACATAGATATTTCAACTAGTTATGTTCCGGCATGTGACGTCACCTCGATCGTAGCACCGTAGCTCCGTAGCGTCGTAGCTTCGTAGCATCGTAACCTCGTAGCACTCGTAGCGCCCGTAGCGCTCGTAGCTCGGATACTTAACCGTTAGTTGTCACATTTTGCGGATAAACTTCGTGTGAGTTTGTAAATTCCGATATGAAGATATACAGGGTGTTTGAAGTTTTAAAATTGGTATTACGAAACTATTCCCGTTATAGTGTTTGAGGTATTTGATCTATTTAGATGAAAATGGTTCCTTTAATAGATTATCAGTTAAGGTTTAATAGTAACATATACATGTGTAGTAAGGGGCTAGATTTCTATCTCTTTTCGCCTTTAAGAGAACTTTTAGCCAATTTACTGCATGCAGAAGTCATTCTTAGAAAAACTATACTAGGAATTTTCGTTAATAAGGCAATATTTATGATTTGCAATATATAGAAATTAAAAATTTTCGGTTCAATAACTAGGTAGGAAATGTATTATGCCCAATAAGAAAGAACAGAGTGTATGTATATGATACTCCTTTTCTAACCTGTTAGAGATTCTTTGAGAATAACGGTCGTAATGTTATGTATATCTATATTTAAATAAAAACAATACTATCTGGGTGGCTATTAATTAAATTCAAAACTCAATTGAAGAAAATGACGATTTTGAATAATCCTTTACACATTTTTTACTAAATACACACAAACTAAAATACTAAAGCAGACATATTTATGTTTACAACTAAGACTACATTAACAAACGTTGGTTAAATCTCAATAATTCTTCATGTAAATGTCTTACGTTTTAGTAAAAACTTAGCCGTTGTCAAACTGAGTAATGACTGTAATCCTTTCTTCAAGTCATTGGTCTTATCTCGGTGGGGACGCTACTAATGTAACTCGAAGGGACTTTGCCAGCGTTTCAAAGTGCGGATTTACTAGTTTTGAGCTTATATTCTGGCATTTTATATAAAAAACAGTATTTTTTAGGCAAACGGAGCCTACTATACTATAGATCCTGGCCTTTCATCTACTTTGTGCCAATTTTTATTTTACAATTATTTATTTTTTGAATACTTCTTTAATTCACTGAATTTAACTTTCGCGGCGAAATTGCTGAAGCTGTTTATGTGCAGTTTCTGAGTATTTTAAGCGGTAGTTTATCTATTTAATAGAGTTTTTTATATGAGTTTAAACGCTAATGAATAGATAATCTACCGCTAAATGAACCTTAGAAACCGGGGGTTAATGAATTTTAAGATAGTAAGAAACCCAGAAATAAAGTTATTTTGCGAAATCATCGTCTAAGGAGTTCCTTAGACGATGATTTCGCAAAATAACTATGCGAAAAGGAATGTGGAATCCTCCTGTGCAAACTTTCATCCCATTTATAGTTATAAATGGGATGAAAGTTTGCCGATGCCGCAAGAGTCAGCTAGTTAAATATTAAGGTCGGGGAAAAAGTCTTTTCGCATTGTAGTATGTATGAACTTGTAATAAAATCTCTTTGGCTTCAAGAATCACAAATGAGTACACGGTTCATTAGGTTTCTTTCAGTGAGCTCGTGAGGTACCCAAATATCGAGCTTTATTGCGTAGAGAAAAGATTTTATTACAAGTTCATACATACTATAATGCGAAAAGACTTTTTCCCCGACATAATATAATAAGCGACCAATAGTAAGAGTTCTATTCGATAAATCAAAGTAACAAATCTACGTTGTCGCATCAGATTCAACGAAATGACCGCTTACCCATCCAATATTCACCTTATTCCATTCGCATAGAGTCCATTTTCCTATGGTATTATGATGTTTATTTAACCATTAGTTTTAAATGCCCGATAATAGTTTCAGGCGGCCTTTTCGTTAACCATTGATAAGTTTTTGGTAGATTTTTTATATACATTACCGGATAACCAATAAGTATTCACGAACTGTACCTATTTTATAGGACCAACGAGTAATGTTGGTTTTCCAAAAAAATACGTATTGCACCTGTTTTACATACTCAAGTGTTTAGTTAGTTCTCGTTCCTTTTCTTAGCCAAACGCCCTCTAGTGACAACATTTAGAAACTGCCTAAGGGGTAACCAAATTATGAATGCGTTCCACAATCATAATTTTCAAGGAGCTTGCTTCTCGTTGATAGATGGCGTTAAACTAAAATCTTGAGACTATTGGATCTTTCAAATTTAACGTTGTAGGAGAATTATAGCGAAGTTCGGAACGGTAATTGAAGACAAAAGTGGGAACCTCCTTTCGTTGAAGTCGGTTTAAAGTGTTAGAGAAATCAATCAATAATGTGTGTTTCATTTACGTTAACACTACTAAAAGCATTTTGATAAAATGTATATTTAACTTATTAGTTCTTTCAAAGTTAACATTGTAGGAATTCTAACGAAGTCCGGAACAGAAACTGAAAAAAACTTGAGAACCTCCTTTCGTTAAAGTAGGTTTAAAGTTTTAGAGAAATCAATCAAGAATGTGTTTCAGTTACGCAAACACTACTAAAAGGATTTTGATAAAATATATCAATAAAACAACACATTTCGTAATTATATTTATTGATAAGTCCAATTTTCAATAACTTGAAACAATAAATAGATCAAAATATCTAACTTACACCGAAAAATATCTAAAAAAAACTTTCTAAAAACAAATTTTGGTCTGAAATTCACAAATGCAACCGAGGAATGCTTAAAATTAATATTGTGCTTACATTTCAACGAAGTTTTACAACATATAGACAGATTAAGACACACATAACAAAATAGGGTTAATTTCGGTCTAGAAATATCTTTATTTCAATCTAGTGTCAAAGTAATTTAGACATTTAAAGCCTTCGTCATGGCTTAACGACTGTTTTTATTATGACATGTGGTCACCCATCTTTAGACCGTCCGAGCCATGTGTTGCTTAACCCAGAAGATGCTAAGTGCGTAAATACATCTATATATCATAAAACATCATTTAATTAACAATACAGTTTTAATACAAAAGTTAAGCTTAAAGAAAATACAAAAATCATCTTTTAATACATTTATACAGTTTATGTACCGAGTGAAACCGCAGGTTAAGCTAGTTTCGTGCTTGTGCAAGATGCCTGTGTCAAGCTGTTTATTTGAGCACGCTTTATTTACCCGACTGCGCGGCAAGACTCCATTTTGAAAAGTTAATTCCCCGTCTATGTCAAATGCGGGTAAAATAAATAAATTTAATCCATTAATGTCCCACTGCTGGGCAAGGGTCTCCTCCCGTAATGAGGGAGGGGTTAGGCCTTGAGTCCACCACGCTGGCCAAGTGCGGGTTGGGGACTTTGCATGCCCTCAATAAATGTATTAAACAAATTTTAGGCATGCAAGGTTTCCTCACGATGTTTTCCTTTACCGTCACCAAATGCGGGTAGTTGGAAAAATAAAGCTTAGCTTAGACTTTCACATTGATGTTTAATTAAGTTATTACTTATATGATACAAGCGAACACTCAAATGTTACTCAATTTTAAGTAGCGTTTAAATACACGTCACATTGATACAGACTGATAGATGTTCGAACTACACTCAATTTTAAGTGATGCTTAATTACATCTATCGCTAAAAATAACACTCAGCTGAAATATGCGGTCACCCATCTATAGAGTAACCGCGCTAAGGGTTGCTTAACCCACAGTTCGTTTACTGAGCGTAATGAGCGCCTTGTCATAGTTACTATGACAGCACGAGACTTGAGTGTTATCTCAAAATTTTGTATAGTTTGAGTGTCAGAGGTTTAAATAGTACTAAAAGTTAAGACATGTTTTATTATTCGGTTTTTGCTAGACACAGGCCGAAATGGCAATAGATGGATAGCACTTAATTGTTTAGTTCTAATAATATTTAGATTTTTTCTCTTACTTTATCGATAGAACTTTTACAAAGTTGAATTTTTTATTTATTTTAATTAACAGTTAAGGTAATACATTTAATTTAAAAATCATCTTAATTCTGTTCATAAGCATTTTCTTACATAACATTCCAATGATTTTCGTAGTAATAGTTATACGCTTAGCGCTCACCCATCAGATTTTCAGCTGGGCCGTAGGTTGCTTAACTCATTTTGATTTGAATATAGTACCTTAACCGCTTTTATACAACGCTGAGCTAACGACAGACAATTTAACATTATTTGATCGACACGCAATTTTATGACAGGCATTTTCATCTGACAGGCATGTTCATCCACCAGGTATTATCATCCACCAGGCATGTTCATCCGACAGGTATTATCATCTGACAGGCATGTTCATCCGACAGGTATTATCATCCACCAGGCATGTTCATCTGACAGGTATTATCATCCACCAGGCATGTTCATCTGACAGGTATTATCATCTGACAGGCATGTTCATCTGACAGGTATTATCATCTGACAGGCATGTTCATCCGACAGGTATTATCATCCACCAGGCATGTTCATCTGACAGGTATTATCATCCACCAGGCATGTTCATCTGACAGGTATTATCATCTGACAGGCATGTTCATCTGACAGGTATTATCATCTGACAGGCATGTTCATCTGACAGGTATTATCATCCACCAGGCATGTTCATCTGACAGGTATTATCATCTGACAGGCATGTTCATCTGACAGGTATTATCATCTGACAGGCATGTTCATCTGACAGGTATTATCATCTGACAGGCATGTTCATCTGACAGGTATTATCATCTGACAGGCATGTTCATCCGACAGGTATTATCATCTGACAGGCATGTTCATCCGACAGGTATTATCATCTGACAGGCATGTTCATCCGACAGGTATTATCATCCACCAGGCATGTTCATCCGACAGGTATTATCATCTGACAGGCATGTTCATCCGACAGGTATTATCATCCACCAGGCATGTTCATCCGACAGGTATTATCATCTGACAGGCATGTTCATCCGACAGGTATTATCATCCACCAGGCATGTTCATCTGACAGGTATTATCATCCACCAGGCATGTTCATCTGACAGGTATTATCATCTGACAGGCATGTTCATCCGACAGGTATTATCATCTGACAGGCATGTTCATCTGACAGGTATTATCATCTGACAGGCATGTTCATCTGACAGGTATTATCATCTGACAGGCATGTTCATCCGACAGGTATTATCATCTGACAGGCATGTTCATCCGACAGGTATTATCATCCACCAGGCATGTTCATCCGACAGGTATTATCATCTGACAGGCATGTTCATCCGACAGGTATTATCATCCACCAGGCATGTTCATCCGACAGGTATTATCATCTGACAGGCATGTTCATCCACCAGGCATGTTCATCCGACAAGTATTATCATCCACCAGGCATGTTCATCCGACAGGCATGTCATCCGCCAGTCATATTCATCCAGCAGGTATGTTCATCCGTATGTAAAATGTCTGTCGTTACCACAGCGTTGATATTGGTAGAGCTCACAGGTAGTTTACGTGAATTGCACTTATTTGTGAATACTACACTAAGAACACGTTGACTTATATCTAAATATGTTTTAAGCGTTTTTTTATTGATATCTGAAACAAAAATAATAAACATTAGTACTTTTTCTTTTAAGTAATATTTCTAAAGCAGCTGTTTTAAATGTTGTGTGTATTAGAAATAATTATCACTTGTTCTAACGGTGAACGAAAACATTGTGGTTTTCATAGTAAAAGCTTTCCTTAGTTTGAAATCAGATGACCGTGTTAAAGTTGTTCAATTACATTTATATTGATTTTTATTTTCCACTTTTCAAAATCGACGCATATGTTTTATGTGATTATTCCTAGCAGAAAAAATAGAAAGGCAATATTGAGATGCGTCGACAAAAAAAAACAACAAACAATAATAATAACAGATAGTCCGGTCAAATTAGACCAAAAAATCAGTAAACCCACGACAAATTCAGGGGAAGCTGAAAATTCTTAAAATTGTTTAAATTATAATTATAAACATTGTCTTAAAAGTCCCAACCGATCCCATGTAAGGAAAAAAATTTAGCGGGGTAATAAGGTCCAAAAAATGAGTTTTTCGCGATTTTCTTGAAAACGGTAAGTTTTATCGCAAAATTACCCCAGACATAATTTGTAGATCAGGGAATTTCCTATAAAAAAGGTATCAATAATTTTTTCCCTAAAAGCCACCGCTTCTGAGATATAACGATGCAAAAAATTGCGAGCGTCATAATACACTCATACACTACTTCAACTTGCTTTAGCAATTATAATATTAAAAGAAGTTGAAATCGATGACATCATGGATGCTGATTTAATAATTAATATCGAAAATATAGTAGATAAAATATTTTCATACAATGAAATTGAAAATGATGAAATATCTGGAGCTTTACTTAATAAACTGAATCAAAAACTTAAGGATTATGAGGAACGAGGTTCGGTTGGGACTTTTAAGACAATGTTTATAATTATAATTTAAACAATTTTAAGAATTTTCAGCTTCCCCTGAATTTGTCGTGGGTCAAATGTCTAAATTGACCGGAGTAAGAACATGAAAAACAACAACACAAAAAGGACATAATTATATTCGTGTGAAATCTAGTTTTCAAGGTCGTCAAGGTCATCAAGGTCACCAAAGTCACCAACGGTCAAATTTCCACCAAGACCTTACACATAACTATTTATGTGTATATGAAAATGTGGTTTCCTCACCTTTACTGGCTCTTCTCATCCTTGATCTCCCTAACCTCGACCTTGGGGTTGTTCTTCCAGATGTAGTAAGTGAGAGACGACGCGTAGCCGAGCCACGCAAGGTACGGCAGCAGCAGCGCACCGGCTGTCTTGTTGACGGAGCCGAACGCGACGGTCGTGGCCACCGCCGCGCCCGATAGCACTGAGATCTCGATCAAAGCCTGTACATACAATTTGTATTATTATTGTTGAATTAGCGAGTCGAACTGTGAAGTTTTGGGTACATCGTATATATAAAACTAGCTGACCCGCGCAACTTCGCTTGCGTCACATAAGAGAATCATAATTTTCCCCGTTTTTGTAACATTTCTCTCTGCTCTGCTCCTATTGGTCGTAGCGTGATGATATATAGCCTAAAGCCTTCCTCGATAAATGGGCTAACTAACAGTGAAAGAATTTTTCAAATCGGACCAGTAGTTCCCGAGATTAGCGCGTTCAAACAAACAAACAATCAAACAAACAAGCTCTGCAGCTTTATAATATTAGGGTCGTTCTAAGTTATGAGGTAATTTCAATGTCAATGAATTTTTTTATATTTTTAATTGATAATTTATTTAAAATAAAGCTGTGAGATTATCAAAGTCAGTATCTTCTGTAAGGTCACTAAAATTCACCGATGAAATGTTTTTAATTTAGTCACAAAAGCGCCTTAAACATGAAAAATTTATCTCCCCTGGTCTGTCCTTTAACCGATCATATTAATAAATTAGTATTTTTAACTATCTTTAAATTATTAAATAAATTAAATTGTGTATTATTTAAAAACTAGACAAACTAAATTAAAGCAATGAAAAAAATAAAAAAGGTAACATTTAGATATTCATAAAATGTTTAATATTGAAATTTGTCCCTCGTATATAGCATCTCTTCCCCTGGCGTTTTGTTTTCATTAAAAACTCACGACTTTTAATTTCGCCGCGTAAATTCTGACCTTGAGCACAAAGTTACTAACGTGAAGTTGACAGCAAGCCGTCGGCGCGAATGCGCCCGCCATATGGTTCGCTATTACACAGACGCCACTTGGTGAAAACTGTCGTGGTTCAGTGAGTGTCTTCTTTCCCCTGGTAAGATTTTATTCTTTATTATAAGCATAAATATTTTACTTTCTTCCTAGAATTACTGTAATGTATGCAAAGAATCGTAATCTTCCCGTCTAATAACTTGTTACAAAAATTTAGACTTTTATATCGATATTTTGTCGAAATAGTATCTCCCCTGTCTTCTTTCCCCTGCCGCTTAAGGTACCAGGGAGATACTTACTGCTCAGGGGAGATAACTGCTTCCTGCTTATGATGCAGTTATCCATTATTTAGTGTCCGAGTGTATTTACCTAGTCTGGTTTTAGTTTAAACATAAATATTGTTATTTTAAATGTCGATTGTACGAGTGTTTATTGTCGCTTTCATCCTAAATATCTCATACCAGGTAGTGTTCCTCGAAACTCTTATTGTTTTTGTAATAAGTAAAGGAGCAGTCCTTTTTAACCCGGTTACCTTATA
This sequence comes from Anticarsia gemmatalis, assembly GCF_050436995.1. NCBI lineage: Eukaryota > Metazoa > Arthropoda > Insecta > Lepidoptera > Erebidae > Anticarsia > Anticarsia gemmatalis. The sequence goes on along the minus strand of NC_134768.1, from coordinate 916,471 downwards.
GAAAAACGTCGATGCCAAGTTACCATATTTTGGTTACAGATTATGGCGGCACGAAAAAAAATGACGCGTGAAGAACGCTTAGAAAAAAAACGTGTAGCGGAAAGACTGAGATACCAAAAAATAAAAAATGACTCTGTGAAATATGAACAGCAAAAGATTAAAGAGCAAAAGAAATATGATAAGAAAAAAGAAGGACTAATTAAAACTGTGAATGAAATGACACCTAGAGAACAAACAAATTGATTTTCGTATAATGTCATGTTTTTGTTGCTTTGTAGGAATGAAAGATTATTTTATAGTGAAGTCTGATGGCTGTTGAAATTAAGTCGATTAATATTAAATAAAAATGAAGTTGATTCTCAAACTACCACTGTTATTTATTTCATAACACAACATAAATGTCTCTCCCCTGTCCTCAGTATCTCCCCTGGTCAGTTATAAAATGGTAAAAAATTAAGATTTTGTCTGGCTGTTGTCTGGATATGAAGATAATAAGTGTTTTGGTAAGAAAATACTGATACTACATTAATTTTTTATCATTTTTGTCATGCCGCCTCTTCTAACATCATATTACCTCTTAACTGAGAATGACCCATTAGTATAGATTTCCATGTCACAATGTTAGTTACTGTACTCCTCCAGTCGGCTCGACCGATTCTCATGAAATTTTGTGAGCTATTCAGTAGGTCTGAGCATCGCACCAGCTTCTATTTTACATACCCCTAAGTGACACTTTTTTTTTTTGTATGGCAAAACAACGTTTGCCCTGTCACCTAGTTTTATATAGGATATAATGTTGAAATTTAATTAATTTACAAACTTATAATAAAGCGTCATAATAGTAGAATAATCAGTGTGTGTATAGGGATTCGAACCCAATAACACTCAATAGCAACTTTCTGATGTGTTTTTTGAATATAACTATTCTCAAAATAATACATACATAATATTACGTCTATTTCCCATAGGCGGTAGATTAAGACCAAAGGTAACATCCTTACAAACTTCCCTTGCCTCATTATCTTACCTTATAGGACCGCCGGTTAGGAGTATTACGTTAATCTATACTAATATTATAAAGCTGAAGAGTTTGTTTGTTTGTTTGTTTGTTTGAACGCGCTAATCTCAGGAACTACTGGGCCGATTTGAAAAATTCTTTCTGTGTTAGATAGACCATTTATCGAGGAAGGCTTTAGGCTATATAACATCACGCTACGGCCATTAGGAGCGGAGTAGCAACGCAAAATGTTACAAAAACGGGGAATTTTTTTTCATTCTTTCTTATGTGACGCAAGCGAAGTTGCGCGGGTCAGCTAGTAATAAATATGTTCGGCTAATTTAATATCAATTCACATAAGCAACAGTACATGTCTTATACGTACCAATTTGAAGTCCTTAAGGCCGAAGAAGATGGGTGTCCACGCCCAGTTGAGTAACAACTGACCTCCATAGAGGGTCAACGGCAGCACTGCCTCCTCTGAAAAATAACACATTATTATTATCTACAACTGGTTTTCACTTAAACAGTAAAGTGGTGATTAAGTCTTGGGTTCGATTCCTGGATTGGAACAAAAAGTTATGTTATAGTTTTTTTTCTGAGTGGATAATTAATTCACGACTTAGTGTTACTGGCACTACTACCACTGCGCTTAGGAGACCTAAATCAAAATAAAAACGAACGCTCATTTACGAACATCTTATTAACTGATAATAAAATTATGAATTTAAAAATTCATTGAGTTCGATTCTCGGCTCATGCTAATATTTATCAAAAATCTTTCATTCATTTCATCTACATATTTATTTAAAAAAAAAAAACCACGTTTCCTTTCAAGTAATTAAAATATCTAAAGTAGTTTCCCTCCATACCCCATAATTATTATCACTCCTATCATTTCAGTTTTTAATGCTTAGTCGCCAACTCGCACTTGACCAACGTTAACCCACGGCCTTATCCCACTCATTCGGGAGTAGACTCTTACCAAGCAGTGGGACAGTCATGACTTAAAGAAGTTTAATTTTAATTTCGATAGATGGCAGCACATTACAAGTACATAATGTACAATAAAACATGCACTATTACAACTGATAAGGGCAGACACATTACACTACAACAATCGTACAATCTTATCAGTGATAAGGATAACATATGTATGTATGTAAAGGTAAATACATAACATTGAATTGTTACATGTTGAATGAAATTTTCCTTACTAATTGTATATAGCTTTTCTTGTATTTATCGCCGAGTGGTGTAAGTTCGTACCTCGCAAGTGGTTGCAGGTTCCAACCCGAGAAACACACCAATGACTTTTCGAAGTTATGTGTGTATTAGAAATAATTATCACTTGTTCCAACGGTGAAGGAAACCATCATGATGCAACCTTGCATGCCTGAGAGTTCTTTAAAACAGTTCTTGAAGGTATGCAAAGTCTGACTTGGTAGACTCAAGATCTAACCCCTCCCTCATTACGGGAGGAGACCCTTGCCCAGTAGTGGGACATTATTGAGGTAACATTTATTTTTAGTCTGTTATATTCGAAGGTGTGCATAGATAAGATATGTATATGATACACTCGCAATTCACTGTTTTCGGTTGTAAATAAAAATGCTATTATAAATTCACCTTTATACATGTCTGCCGTACCCCTTTACGTGTGTTATCTTATCTGTTTCTAGAAAAAGATCATCGTACGATCTTATGTAATGTACTAATACATAGATTAACATATCCATTACCATTTTACGATAAAATACCAAACTACTGAATCGATTTCTATCAAATTTTGAATATTACAAATTACTTTTTCCACTATTCTGTGCAGAAACTGTTTTACCTATATGTTACAACTATTAGATACTTGGGTCATTACAAACGTGCAAACTACGTCATAATCAATAGTATCATAGAAATGGGACTAAGTGTAAGTGGGTATAGGTAAGTGATAGTCAGAGGGTCCGATAAAACGACATGATCACATAGCGTAGTGTTTAAAGAATTAAGAATTCGAAACCATACACTTATGCCTGGTTTCTGAGACACATTTAACGGTAGGTATTCAAACTGTCATGTGTATATGAGCTTATAGCCTATTGAATAGATAAATTCTTTGAGATTTCCCCCTCGTTAAAAAAAAGGTATCTGTAAGGTAGTTTATCTATCGAATAGCTTATCCGACACTTATTTATATGCCTTGAAACTAGCCTTTTAATATGGAATTTAACTGATAAATTCAATAAACATAACTTTACGATTATGACCTAATCACGGAATGTTAGGACTCGCCTTTATCAACACATTTCATTAGCTCTTCGAGCTTATTTACTTATAGCTTTTGCCCGCGACTTCGTCCGCGAGGTTTGTGAAGAAATTCCATATAAACTTTCATCCCCTATTTTATCCCTTTGGGAGTGGAATTGATCAAAATCCTGATCCAAAAGACTTTGAGTCCATACTAATATTATAAAATATATGTGTGTTTGTTCGTCCGTCTTTCACATGACAATTCCATAAAAGTTATAATGCCGGGAATGATATAGCCACGCCATTCCGCAGGTAAAGCCGTGGTTATGACTTAGTTCAAAACTTATTTTCCGCTCATTACCTAACTGACTAGACGGACACAACTTGTGCTAATATTATATCGTTAAATATTCACAAATGACGTCACAAGTCTCAAGGTTCGATTCCGTTTTATTTATCACGGTGACTCAAGAACAATAAACATAACGCAATCTAAGATGACGGCTAATTTATTACCTCTAGAGGATTTGTTCACAATATTTATGTGTTTAGCATAGATAAGTACCTATAACAAATGACTTAAATGTATATTCCCGTAAGTATGGAATAGAATCTATACAATAGACAATTCACACAACGCCGCCAATCTATGGAATGATCTTTCGTTTGCTTAACCGACAGATCCTTAACGGATTGGTGAGCACAGTTGGCTATGGTCGCCTCATAAACAATTAAAGAAATTCAGAGAATCCCTAGGCAAAAGAACTGTAGTACTATTTACTGGCTAAACATTGGATTCTATCCATCATTTATATTATAAAGTTCTGTATACTCATTACACACATTAAAGCTATAATATTAAAATATTAAAAGATTAATTCAATACATACCTGTGAATCCTCCACACTCTTCATAAACCAAATATGAAGCATAACCCATACTGCTGTACAGGATAGTCCAGGCAGGTCCAAAGACATACTTGGGAGGGGTCCAGCAAGGCTTCTTGAGGTCATCGTACCATGACTTGTCTTCTCCCTTGCGGATCTGACCGGCGAAGTACAAACCGTTGGCCCAACCACCAATGTTGGGTAAAATGATTGATCCAATCACTGCTGCATTTGCCATGGCTAAAGTTTGGAATCTGTTAATTAAATATTAGATTACTTTATGGAAGTCGGACTAACATTTTTCTTTTGAAAGTCAGTGCCTAATCAGTCAATCAAATAGTATTATTAATTTAGGTATGTCATCTTATATTTATTGCTTTGCTATTACTAGCTTCTGCAAGAGACTTCATCTGCATGAAAAGACTTCCTTGGGTAAACATTATCCTATGGGTTAATCGAGGTTATAAGCTATCAGTGTATCAAATTTCATTAAAAAGTCCAACATTTTCTTCGTGGAAGATTAACAAACAAACATACATACATTCATACACACAAACTTTCGTTTTTAAAATAGCAGTAAGTTAGTATATTCTTTAAATATAATAATATTTCAGTTAATTATTCCAAACTATAATGAAGTATACACTAAAACCTTCCTGAAGAATTTCTTTACTAAAAAATAATTTAAAATTGATAGCAAGAGACAAAGGAATACAATTTACAATGATCACTGAAAATTATTTTCCTTCGTGTACAAAAGATATGGTTACAATAGAGAAAATTATCAAAAGTCATCAAGTCTATGATCTATTTGATAACAAATGTTGTTTAAATCAGTGTATCAGTACTAACAATCTAGATCTAGGTATTGTGTTAATGTGCCTAACAACAGCAAATTCCTGCTTATCTTTGTTATGAAATTGTAGATTAGAAAATAAAACTCAAAGAAATTTCTAGAATTAAGGCAGTGCAAAGGTCAATAATTTGATTTAGTATCTTTCAACACATTTAGGCAACAATAGTACATTTAACTGATCTTCCACCCGTAGCTATAAAAACATATAAATAGATATTCAATACTATCAAAGAGATAGGATAAAAATCATAGCATTTATAAGCAATAGAACATGTTTTACAAAAAGGTCTGTCTATTCTACATGTTTGAGATTTCACGGGTAACGGTAAGCTATAGGTACAGTGAATAAATTGTTAGACATGAATTATTTAGGAGGATGACTAGTAACTGTATAACACCTAGATAACAAAAGATAGAAGGGTTTATTAATACCTACATTTAATACAAAATATAGGTGAACAAAAATGAACAGAATAAAATGTTTTTCCTACCTCTCAATATGCATGTTAATTATATCCATTGTTAATGATAAATTATAACTACACTAATACACAGCCAACTAATCGAATGTTAATGTAAAACTAGACCGGTTCAAAGTATCGATTTAATTGGCATAAGATTAGATTATTTTATTTTTAAAAATACTTACCAGACGTAATAATTACACAGTTTTGATAACAAATGACGTAATCACGCGTAAAAACGCCGATGATTGAGCTAAATTTTTTAAGGCACAGCTAATTTATTCCGCTTTCGTCATTACGCAATTTATTTACTCGCTAAGAAGCCGGTAAACTTCGAGAAAATGTAATCAGTAATTAACACTATATCATAGATACTTACATGTTATCAAGAGAAAGCTCCTAAAAACTGTTGCTAAACGTAGAAAACTTTCTGTAAATGTGAAAATAAAGATTTCTAATGAAATCAGCTTCCCGGAACACAGCAATGCGGTTATTTTAAAAAGTATGCCAAATCGATAGAAACACAATTAGATGGAGTACTTTTTAACTTGATGTCATAATAGTTCAGTGACGTCGTGTCACGGTTGTCAGATGACTGTGTCGTTCCGTTACATGCAGAAAATATAAATTCGTCAATAAAAAATATTTCGGATAAGTATTGAGAATAAATTCTCCTTAATGTTTTTTCTTATCATGTTACGCGGACAACGTTACATGTGACTAACAAATAACCAATATACACTCATACTGCTTCTTATTATTGCTAGAAGAAAAGGAACGTCTTTTCCGTACAGTACAATGCACAATGTATTGAACTTATTCTCACTCTCATATTTTCCACGATTTTATTTAATTTTTTTACAAATCTTGCTGAATTATTATACCATATATATTTTTATTAAGGAAGTAAAAACGCACCAAATTATGTACAACAATATTTTATTGTAACAAACATAGATCGTGTTATTTCATACGCTTCATTTTGTTAAGCTCGCCCTGCTGTATGGCCGCGTCCTTGTAGATCTGTTTCACCTTATCCTTTCTTATATTGTCGCTGAAAAGAGAAAATATATTATTAATTAACGCACTTATATAAGCTACAAATAAAATAAACGACTTAAATCTTTCGAAACCTTATAATATATTATGAAGCATATCATCGGGAGGCGAAAATTTATTTAAATTGTTAATTGCAACTAATTTTATCCAGATACATTATTTTGTTCTGGTACCAACATATTTCAGTCACAAAGTAAAGGTTTTGTATAGGCATATAATTTTGTTTCACCGGTCATGTCGGAATGCTATCCTACCGAATTATAATTTCGAATAATAAACTTGTAACGCGAAAGTTATGATCACAATGAAACTGGAGGAGAATCTAACAGAACCATTTTGTAAAATAAATAGTAAAAATGCTACATACCTTTGAATCTTCTGCCTGATCTTAACAGAGGCGATATAAGACTTGTCTCGTCTGATCTCTCTGAGAGCTCCCTTCATCTCCTTCTTATACTTGGTCTTCAACCGCTGACTCTCTGCTTGTTCACGCGACAGTTTAGCACTCTTGCTGCCAGTAAACCTGAATGAGGCAAAAATATTTATCAATTGTGATATTTTATTGATGAATTCAAGGATATTTTTTTAAAAGGACATCTTCCGTACATTGAATTGTTCTTCTGTTGCTGGGATTTCAGAAACAATGGACACAACATACAAGAAGATCCGACCATGAACTCCAGACGCAGTGGTAGTGGCGTAAAAATCACATTAACCAAAAATGATTGGAAACATAATTTATCTATGGTACCTTGTTTCTAAGTAACGAAGGATACATTATGTCAGTAACAATAGTCGCAGAACCGCATACTAAGAATATTTTTATGTAGGCAAAGTTCAGAAAAAACGTTAAAGAAGATACTTACACTTCCTGAATATCTGGTTCATATAACCTCAAAGCTTTAGGTCTTGGCTTCTCTCTGCACAGCGGAGTAAAGGTCTTCACCTCCAAACTAGACCTCATGTACTGTACTATGTTGTTCAACGTCTTACCAACTTTCTTAGGATATAAATCAAAGTCAATCCTATCAGTCAGCTTCAAATGTGGCTCAAACAAATACAACTGAGCTTCAATATCATTGAAATAATCAAAAAACTCCTTCAAAACTCCCATACTAGTCATCAAAATTTTAATTTTAAATTCATCATCAATCTCTTTCTGAACCAAACCTTTTGCCGCCATTTTACCGACGTCCATTTTCGAACAGTCGTTGTCTAAATTCAAAATTTTCGCGTCTTTATGTAACCTGAATGGCGGGACGACTTGTATTGGGTTTAAAACGCTTGTGTTCGCACTCAAATATAATACACCTCTTAGGAAATTAATTGCTGGCGGTACAAGTCTTTTGGATAAAGTCGTGTACTCTAAAATGAGTGTAGTTATAAATAATCCTCTAGATATTGAGTAAGCATCATTGAATCTTGATAAAGTTAATATTTCGGACATAAATATCAATGCGGGTGTTGTGACTGGATGTCGGAAATCTGAAGTAGGATACAGTAAAGATATTAATTTGAAAAATATCAATGTGTCCATATCGGGGACTCTCTTTTGTCGTTTTTTAAAGTTCCCATATTTTTCTTTTAATAATTCTACTATGTATTTCTTTGTAGACACTTTGTTTGTGTGTGCTAGGTCGTAGAAATATGGGGCTAGTTTGTCAAAGATTAGGAAGGATTTAAGTATGTCGCTTTCTTCAGTTAGTTGTGTGAATATATCGTTAATGTATTGTAGCATATGTGCAAATAGTCTGCTGAGTTTGTCTTTGTTGTTCTCTGATAAGCTCGGGTCGTAACTTTTGATTAGTTTTTGTACAGCCGTCGCTTGTTGCGATGGTGTTTTCCCTGTTAATAGTTCCTGAAAATAATAAAAGTATTAATAAGTACTTATAATTGTATATTACAGTTAAATCTATAAGCTATAGTAATAAGTATTAGCCTTTCAAGCAAACTAAGACTTAAAACAATGACCCTACATAGTTATGTGTGTATTATAAATTATGATCAATGTTCAAGCAGTAAAATAAAATATCGGAATGATACTTTGCAGGCCAGAGATTTCTTTAAAACCTTAATCTAAGGAAAGCACAGTCCTAATATGCTAGTCTGACTTTGACTTTGACTTTAATAAATATTTTTTTTATTAATTACCTTTAATTTATCACCTTCATTATTCTTAAAATCAAACAACTTTTCAATCTTTTCCCCATCATCAGCCATGTCATCCTCACTTTCAACATCCGATTCCTTTAAATCTTTCAAATCATTTAAATCTACTACATTTTCTTCTTCTTCGTCACTCTCTTCTTCCTCCCCACTCTCTTCAGAATCTTCTTTATTTGATGCACTTTCTTCTGCATTCTCAACTTCTTTAGAAAATAATATACTTTCATCTTTCTTCTTGTTTCTTTCAAGTTTAGCACTATACTGTTTATTTTTAATACTCTTTGATTTGGTTTCTTCTTCATCACTTGAATCATCATCAGAACTGTCATGATTTTGATCAGAATTTTCATTTTCACTGTCTGATTTATTTTGAGATGTTTTTTTATTTGTTTCTTTAGTTTCCTGTTCTTCTTCAGTTTCCTCGCTTTCTCCTCCTTCATCTTCTTCGTCTTCTTCGTCTGAAGTATCTGATATACCGTCTTCGAACTTCGGTTTGGCGTTTGGTACTGAAACAATATATAATACAGGTCATTTCGTTATAGAATTACTGGCGGTAAATTCACTCTCTGTATCATTGACATCATAATAATATGATCGTATCATAAGTGTCAGCATTTGACCTAAATGAATAAATGATTTGATATTGATTTTACTAGAAAAGTTAGTGATCTGAAGGGAAGTAAATATAACTGAACTGCTAATAACTCGATTCCCGCACAAAGTATCTAATTTCATCACTCTCACAACACCTACACATGACTGAGTCAATAATATTTTTCTCAAATTTGAAATGTACAAGGTAGATAGTAAAAATTACAGTTACCTGAAAAATCTTTGAGTACATTCTCAGGCACTAGAGGTTTTCCGTCCTTGTCGTATGCCAGCATGAAGTCCTTCTCATCATCCAACTCGAAATTGTCATCTAAATCTTCCGCGGATCTGGATTAATTACATCATTCTTATTAAAAAGCCTTTACTACATAACAATCCATACTTCATGAAAAATTTACAGAAAATAGTAAAAAAACCACAGAACAGATACTCATGCTCATCGCACAAATATTCGTCCCGGGTTGGTATTCGCACCCACCACACGCGGCTCAACGGTTATTGCGGCGAGGTGACCACGGTAACCACTGCTCCAAACAAATAATAGTAAATACCTTTGTGGGTTAAACATATTATACATATTCCTTACCTGTGTTTAGTCTTAGCCTGTTGTGTCTTAACTACTATCCTTTCATCTTCACCCAACATTCTCTGTTCTCTTTCTTTCTCTAACTGCGCCAACCTCTCTTGCTCTTCCTTAGCTTGTTTCTCGTCATTTTTCAGACCATCTGATGGCTGAAATACACAAATAATATTGCATAAAACATGGAAACTTTGGACATGTATCTGCCTTTTTTTTTAAATACATGACTACTCCCGCACTATAATTACTTTCAGTAGCGGAAACAACTGAATTAACTATATTATTATGTGGATGGCAGATATAATTGCTCCGCGTGGGAATCGAACCCAAGACCTCCCGGCGCCACTTGCATGCTCATTATGCCAGATTATATAAATATAATTAAAGAGTCGAATATATAAAATGAAAAACGAAACTAAACACGACGAAAGAAAATAAAACATTGAAAAATTCTACTCACAGTGCCTCTCTTCTCAAATCGCAACTCTCTCATCATTTTATCATAATCAAAACTCTTATTCTCTGCTTTATTCAACAACTTGTCTATTGCAGACTCTTCTTTATCATCTCTTCTCATCTTCTTAAACACAACCGGTTGTAAGTCCTTCCATTCACTGTCTAATTTCTCTGTCAAGTCTAGAGTCTGTTCTTTTTCCTTCTGTTTTTCCGCTTTCCTCTTCTTTGATTCCGCTATGAGCTGTTCTATTAAATCTTTGTGGGATTTGGCACCGTCTTTGGAGTCCGTTTTGGATAACATACCACCACCGAAGTGGCCTTCTGATACAAAATCATCTGTGAAAGGTAAATTATTTTTGTTTTAGTATGCGTCAAGGAGAATGCTGTAACTCATAGTCTATATTATACCCCTTTCCATTAAAAACCTTTTAACACTTTCGTTAAAGCATTAGCAATTAGGTTTATTGGCAGTGAAAGTGTTAAAAGTACATAAAATTGAATACTAATCCATATCATGTTTTATTAGACAGTCTGCTATGCTTTCACAGAAAGACATCTTAACATCTTTAAACAGTTAAATATTCAATGTTTTGAAGTTACAAAAGCATGTTTAACACAATGAAACTGTCACGAATATAAAAGGAACAATAAAAATTAGAAACTTACCGCCTAAGCCTCCAAACTTCCTTCCATCTTCATCCTCTTCATCATCAGACCTGGGGTCATCGAACTTCTCAATCTGCTCTAAAGTTTGACCTCTGAAATATAAGAACTCATGTAAGTATTATGGAACAGTATTTATGAAACACCAAAATATTTAAATTGCCTTATAAAGGTGTACTTTTGTAATAGAATTTATTTAAAAGTAGAATACTTTTTGTTGCTACACAATATTAATTAATTTAATCACATCCAAAAAAAACATCAGTAGCACAAAAATATTGTAAGTGTCAACATAATAAAAAAAAATGATAACAACCATAAACCTGTCCAATTCTTAAAATACAGACTTTATTAAAAACTATGCTCTTACCGATGAGTCAAGATTTCATCTTCAGCCAGATTATAGATGTTCTTCTTGTTGTGTTGTTTCTGACGTTCAGCTGCAAACCTTGCAATCATTCTGTCCTCAGCAGACAGTTGTGTGTCTTTCTCACCGATACGACGATCAATGAATGCATTTGTTTTGTTCATTAGTTTCATCTCAGTACCGAGGGTTTCTTTTCTCTGTGAACAAATAAAAAAAAACATTTGACTTTTTCGATTTTCCAGTACTAAAAGTATCTTATACGTTAATCCAGGTTATAAGCTAGCAGTGTCTCAATTTTTAATAATATCCGTCCAATAGCTTTTTCGTGAAAGAGTAACAAATTTTAATAACCATCCACACTTACAAACTTTCGCGACACTAATATGAGTAGGATGTTCAAGAAATTAACGTTTTCACATACGTAAGTTAAATATAAGAGTAGAAATATGATTTATTTGTTGAGAGATAAGTAGTATTTACCTTCTGAATAGCTTTAGCACGAGAAACACCAGGCAGTCCCCTGTCATGCTTCGATTTCTTGCCCAAAACTTTTAATTTCTCTCTGTTAATATGAACTTCGAATGGGTTGAGCTTCTTCTTATGGACGTCCGTCTTCCTCTTGTTGTGGACCTTGTCGGCTAAGCCCGAGTTCCTCTTATTTTTCACTTTCGCCATTATTTTTTATTCACAAATACGATGCACTCATAAACTTTCGTTGGCTAAGCATATATTTGTAGGTTATAATTTTGACAATTGACATTGACACATAAAAACGCGTGTTTTTGACGTTTTAATTAATGCATTCCTTCTCAATCATTATACAAACAACTTAAAATCAATGAAGTAGGTTAAAAGTTATGCGATTTGTGTGAATTAGCTAGGAACTAACGTTTTCAGATACTTGAAATTAATAGTAACCAAATATTGCAACTTTTGCTCACAATAACCATCATTATGTGATTTTAGTTTAACTTAACTTGACATGAACGCAGCTTAAAGTACAGTGTAGAGTAAAAATGTTCGCCATTTTGCGTAACAAGTAATGTATACCGTGCAGCATTGACATAAATGTGGTTTTTGCATAACGTTTTCTTCTAGACCGCTACAATGTGGTGTTTACTATACGCACGGTTTTGATTGGAGCATGGGATGGGGCCGAAATAACCCGAACCGGTCTTCGGCTAATTTCGTAGCGAAGCCGTGTTGCATCTAGCGCGTAGGTATATTATTGTGTGGCCTAGCACGCCGAGCCTCTCTGTGGAATCCGAAGAAAAGTACGAGTTCAAGTAGAAAAAATGTCAGACTCAGACAGTTCAGACATTACCCAAGCAGAACTTCAAACAGAGATTAAAAGTAAGTGAATTAACTTATTACTCTTTTTATCAATATTTTACAACTATTTAATCAATATCAAGATTGCACTGTATAATATGATGCGCCCGGGATACGTAAAATGGCTCCCAAAAGTACTGTAGAAGTGGAGGTGCATAAAATCGCAGATTTAAATTGAAATATCTCTGTATTTACGATGAATAAAGGAAAATGTTTCAAGTAAAAGTTGTTTGTTATTGAAATGCGGATTGTTTTCTGTCGTCGGTGCAATTTATGGTTATCTACAAACGCCTCTCTACTGATGGTTTATTTTTATACAGTGATTTGCACAGAGTCCATGAATCAAATCCTTCCAAAATGGAGTTTAGTAAAGTGCCTCATGTGATTTATTTATGAGGTTACATGGTTAGTTATGAATGTTTTAATGCAGAAATACATCAAAAGAGATATATTAGATCAACTAAAATAGCCTAAGTAAATAAATGTGGTATTTTTTTTGCGATATCAATGTGGTTGTCAAATTAGCGGGCTGCCATTGTTCGGTCGTAACACTCGTAACGTTTCATTTCACGCATAATTTTGATAATCGGCTTATTTGGATTGATTGAGATGAATAATAAGTTATTAAAAACTTATATTGTTTCATTATATGCAACTTCTTTTTCTCTTCTAAAGATATTCAATACAACGAAACAATAGAAAAAAATCAACAAAACCAAAATAAATGGGGACAAAAAAAAAAGATACCTCAGCTGCTTTTGGTTAACTGAGCAAGAACATATTTCCTGTCTTGATATTACCAAATAAATACTTCATTGAAAAAAATGTACTTATATAAAACTTCTTTTAGTAATGTAATTTTTGTTTTGTAATTTTTTTATATTTGATTTTCGATATCTATATCACCAAAAAAAAAACAAATTAATATTCTTTGGGGTCATTTTAATAAACAAAAGTATCGTATATAAATGTTACCCATTAAGGTCCCACTGCTGAGCAAGGGTCTCCTCCCGTAATGAGGGTTAGGCATCGAGTCCACAATGCTGGCCAATTGAGAGTTGGGGGACTTTTGCATGACTTCAAGAACTGTTCTTAAGAACTCTCTGGCATGCAAGGTTGCATCACAATGTTTTCTTTTACGGTTGGAACAAGTGATTATTAATTCAAATACTTACATAACTTCGAAAAGTCATTATTAGTGTGTTCTCTCGGGTTCGAACCTTGCTCGGGAGATACCAACTAATAGGTACCTTTATCACATATGTTTATGTAAAATAGCATTATCACATAATATTTAATCCGTTTAAAAATCAGATTGACCACACTAGGCTGCGACCATAATTTCTGAAATACAAAATATACATTCCGAGACTTCAATCAGTCATCTTATTTTAAACTGCGTTGTTTACTATACGCACCGTTAGCCAGTATAACCCTTCCCTCTTTACGGGAGGAGACCCGTGCCCAGCAATGGGACATTAAATTTATTTTATATTTTTTTTATTTAGGCATCCTCGAAAATGCGAGTCTCGAGAACACTTCAACAAAGAAGGTCATCCAGGCGTTGGAGAAGAAGCTGGGCATGGACTTGAGCAGCAAAAAGAAGCTTATAGACCAGTTGGTGATGGACTATGTGAACAGTTTGGAGTCGTCTGATGATGACGGCGATGATGAGTCGGATAAGGAGGAGGTGAAGAAGAATGATGATGATGAGGATATGTCTCCGCCGCCTAAGAAGGAGGATGATGAGGAGTGGGGAGTAAGTTATTGTTTTATTACGCCTTATTTTGCAAACATTAGGTAATTAGGAGGTGTTTCGTATTTCTATTACTTTAAAAGGTTGTACCGGAATCATTACTCAATGTAAGGATCACTAAGATTAGTACGGGTTTCTGCTGTTTTTCGACAACTTCATCTGGAATCATAAACAGAACGGATCGCGTAAAACACAAACAGAATTTACGCGCGAAAACTGGTAAGGCATTATATTGACACGAGAAGTGTAAAGTTGGCACACACAGCTTTACCAGGCCAAACATTAATGATAAAGTTCTTGTCTTATTATAGTTACAACTTATATTTTTGTTCTATTCTAATAATATAGTTCTTTAATTTGAAGTACGAAGTCTAACGATAGATTACTTTGTTGTTTTGCAGACGGCAGGCAAAAAGAAGGGAAAGAAAACACAAGAAAAGAAGAAGAAAACTCCTGCTAAGGGCAAAAAGGTAACATTTTAAAATTATCCCTAACCATTCATACAATGACATTTTGCCCAAAAAAAGACTGAACAATCAATTTTTCATTTTTTTACAGTTACCTTCATAAGTGAGGTCATTGTTGTTCATAAGTGACTGTTTAACTGCTAAGCTGTGATCTTTTCCCAAAAAAGCAAGGGAGCAATCAGGCCTTAAGTCTACTGAGTTATCTACTAAAAATTTATACTCTTTTCAGGCTGGAGGCGTAGCAAAACGCGGCAAGGGCAGCGGCTACACCCGTTCATACAAACTATCGCCAGAACTTTCCGAACTCGTCGGTGCCACGGAATTGCCAAGACACGAGGTAGTGAAACGAGTGTGGGCCATCATAAAGGAACGCCAGCTCATTGACCCTAATAACAGGCAGTTTGCGATCTGCGACAAACCTCTCTACAAGGTTATAGGCACGCAGAGATTCTACACCTTCGGTATGATGAAGTATTTGAAAAATCATTTCTTGGATGATTAAGGTATTGTTAAGATTTCGTTAAGGTTATGCACTATCGATTAGTCGTGAGATAACTACTACAGCAGGAGAAGTTAGGTGCAAGATAGATGTCAAAAGTGTTGAACTAAAATTAATAACTAATACTACTTTTTAGTTAGGTACAGAGCTAAATACACTTCTATTATGACATCTAAATCATATTCTATTTGGCGTCTATAGGTGCCGCCAAACAACTTTGCAACATCGTAATAAACGATTATCAGGTCCACTTAGAAAGAATTGCACGGCGCAACGGCAAGGTCTATTAGGCTTTCCTATTAGAAGAACAAGTTTTCTGAAAAAGTGGGTCTTTTTACGTTCAGTTTGCTTTCTAAAACACTAATGTTCAAGTTATTTGGCGACATCTTTAACATGCTTAAAATACTACCTAAGGAGACGCTGGCCAATCGCAATCCCGACTAATCGATAGTGTATGTCTGTCAAATGACATTTTTTAGCGTCTTGAATTAAAAATTGAAGAGTATTTTTCGAAATGCTTAGTTTTTCAGTGTTATGTGATCGTTGGTACAATGGTTAGTACCTAATATTGTTTATTATTATAATATTGTTGACTGTGTCAGCTGCATATTAGTTCTAACTTTATTTAACATTTGGAACAAAATCAAATTTCTGCTGAGTTTAAATGGCCAAGATACTATTGTGTTGTATGGTTTTTGCAATCAAATTTCTGTTATATTATACATTTTCCAATTTTTGTTTATAAGATGAATTACTTAGCATTTATTTGGCTGATTTTTTATTGTGTAATTCTATGGTTAAAATGATTTCTTAATATTATTATGTCATTTATTGATGAAAAATAAATCTAAGAATGTTCAGTTCAAAAATGGTACAGCTAATAAGTTCCTTTTTTGTTTTTATTAGAGCTGGCAACTTTTAGTGTCAGGGGAATTCCCCTACATAATATTATGCTCTGTTAGCTGTTATTTTCTTTTAGGTTATTTAACCTGGCAACTCTTTACTATGGGGAAGTCCCCTAAAGTTACATTTTAGTTTATTCTTAGTTATGTGATTGGACGTTATCAGCTGTTATGAAATGTGCATATTATTTGAATGAAATCATGTTCATACAAAATCTTTTTGGATTTGTCGAAAATAATATTTTTGGAGAAACATCGAATACAATTTAAAATGAAATTCTTTTACATTGTTCTTGTAGCTGAATTTTTTTTTCTTTGTGTACATTTTTGTAATAAAATGTTAGTTTAAAATTTATTAACTATACGAATTATTATAACCTGTTGCATTTTACAATGCATTCATATTGTTTTGTTAAATCGAATTTTTTGACTGTTCAAATCTACAAGTAACTTTTCTGTTATTTTCATAAATTTAAAACTTTCGTTATCATATTTTGATTGTTTTTAATCATCTCATAACTTGTGTCCGGAAGAAATCTGGATTCAACTTGGACCGTATCAAAATTTTTACATTTTTCGGACTAAGTACGGATTATTATCTTGTGGATGTCAAATTACGGTTACAGTTATATTAAAATTATAGTTAAAAATATCCGTTTCCAATATGAAAACGGACGTTTAATTATTTTAGTTTATCTGCTAGTTTTGAATAGTTTTGGTAACAGATACGGTATTTCCATTAGATTGATTGATTTGAACATATTTATAACCGTATTAAAGGTTAGTGCTGAAATAATTTGCAATAATTGACTATTGTTAACGTTTATGTTAATTGGGTTACTACCTAGGGTTATTAACCCCATCCCCAATAACCTACTTCCAGACAGCTTTATTAATACTACAGTTTAAAGTTACTAATATTAGTCTAAATAAAAATGTTGTATGTCTAAACTATAGTATGTCTATCTCTAACTGGAGATAAGTTATTGGGACTGTCAAACCACATTTGCATTACATAGTGTTTATATTATTAAATCTATTTTAATACTATTATATACTAGTGGTTTCACCGTTTATGTTACATTCTTTAACGTGCAGTATTTAATATTGTAGAGGTCGCCACTGTGTTGTAAGTTTTATCAACATTTTGTTGTAAATATTAGTAGTTATTTAAAACTATAGACCGATTATTAAAGATTACGGCCGTTTTCAATAATATAACTTCAGTAACT
This sequence comes from Anticarsia gemmatalis, assembly GCF_050436995.1. Lineage (NCBI taxonomy): Eukaryota > Metazoa > Arthropoda > Insecta > Lepidoptera > Erebidae > Anticarsia > Anticarsia gemmatalis. The sequence continues at coordinate 898,929 of NC_134768.1, read as the reverse complement.
GATATGTCAACTTGGGGTTAAATAGGAACTGTTTAAAAAATTCTCAATTTTATATAAAAGTTGAAAACGGCCGTAAGTTTTTAATGCATTTAAACACGATTTATACATTTATTCGTCATTTCATACAAATAAATATACTTAAAATAGAAGTTTAACAGTCTGTTTCAATAATCAACCATCATAATATATTATATGGCAAATATCTAAGCAACCTTACGTTAGCAAGCTTCACTTTTCACATACCCTCTGAAGCACGGAGACGCTCAGCTCAAAACTCCCTCCCTAAAGGTTGCGCTTGACCCACCCCCGGTTTCTGAGAACATTTAACAGTAGTTTATCTATTCAATTGCGTTTTTTTAATATGACTTTTGACACTATTGAATAGATAAACTACCGCTAAATGTACCTCAGAAACCGGGGGCCACTGATAGTTTACGTAACTATCTAGTGCCACTGTACATTTAGTTATCTGTAACTGATGGTTGGTTATTGAAACAGTTAGGTAGAGGCTTTACTAAACTGTTGTCAAAATCTTTTGAAATATTTGTTAATTCGTCTCACTTTACAGTTGTATTCAATCACTGCTTGTAAAACTGTGCTAAGATCTATTGTTTTATCGTAAAATAAATATTTGAGAAGGAAATTGCAATTTTTGGCAGCTACGCCATAAATATCTGTCAAGGGATATTTACGGGCAATAAAAAAACTATTAGTCCGTCATTCAAATATTTCACGTATTTTTTTACTTTTCCAAGAAACTTAACAATCAAATGTGGTACAACAACAACTTTAAACCACAAAAGGTGTCCACCTATAACATTTTTTGAGTGGACTATTGACGTTTTACTTTGTTAAAAATAAGCCGCGGTGTGACGTCAAGTAACTTTTCACCTCAATAAATCACCGTTCGATTACTTACGAGAAAAAATACGAGTAAAATAATTTTCGAACATCGGCATAAGAACTATCAAATAAAAATTGAAAATATCCCTATTGTATACTCCTTGAAGTTATTTCGCGATAAAACAATCGACTTCAATCTTTAGAAGATTTCAAAATACAATGTTAATGCAATAATCGTTTAATTCGCTGCAAATATTGTTAGTCATAGAGCGATTTACTATAAGTGTTAGTTGTAATTATAAATGACTGATGTCTCGAAAGTTGTGTGGAGATTTGGAGAATAAAATAATAAATTTAAGTGTCGTCTTATTTTGTAACCTAAAACCCTGGTGATATTCGTCTATGACGGTCAATTTCATTGAAACCGGCCACCTGTGCTGGACTTTCATTCAAAGTGTTCAAGTGTGTGCACAAAACACAGGTACACTCTCTATTCCTTCACTCTCATAGTCCGCTGGGACGGATAACCGACACGACCAGTGAGATGTCAGGCGCAAGATCGACGGCTTTTCGTGCTCTATGAGGTACGAAGGTAAAACGAATACAACTTTCTAACTCCAGGCAATCACTGAGACATTTTTAAAAGCAAATCTTGGCTCTTTTTCGCATTTGATAACACTGGCATCTGTAACACAGCTTCGGCTAGCATAGATGTCAGGACAATGTATGGATATTGTAACAGATTTTAAGTCAATAATCTGCCTAGCTATCACAGTTCACAAGATACAGCCTGGTATCAGACAGACGTACGATACAGCAGAGAACGGAGAACACTAATAACATCGTAAATATTATTATTTGCGGGTTAGTATATCAATCGGGATTACACATCCCGGGATTGTCCCGGTTTCAGCATATGACACGCTCTCTCCAGTCATATTTTACTGAACCTTTTTTGACAAGACACGACCTTTTTTTATTTTTGAACTGCCAACTGCTCGAGAATGTCGATTTTTTGTACAAGGTTAATATTATGGTCGTAAGTCGTACCGTATGTTGTTCAAAGATTGCAAAAATCCCGCTGTGATATAAATAAAAAATGGAAATGGTATAAATAAGTAGGTAAACTATGTATTTTGTATTGAAACGCGCTAAAACTTGGCTGAACCTATCCTCTTGTAAGTTAATACTAAAGTTAATAAATCAATCAAAAAGTGTCAAGCAGTTCCTATTCTATAAAACACACCTTCTCATTAAAAATAAACTCATTGTTATAATACACAGGCTTCTACTGTTATAACAGAAACCTTTTTACCAATAACTCGTATTTACTATACAAAGAAGTATACTCATAATAATCAATGGCTAGTTCAAATAGGTACTTGAAACAAAACATATTGAAAACGACGCGACGTTATCACGATGGAAACAATACATAACCATATCTTTCTATGTAGGTAATGGTATATGTATTATATTGTATACTAGTAAAACCGTACAGTTTCACTCACTGATTATTCTGATTTGTCCCCTCCCGTTGGTAGTAGCGTGATTCTTTTTGTTCATAAAATCTCCCCTGTTATATCCGAAGGTGTAAAAAATCTACTTCGGTATTATCATTTACCCAGTTCCATAGGAGGTGAGCATATTGCTATAATTATACCGGGCACGTTACCAAACTCCGGACTAAGAACTATTTATTTTTTAACTATTTATTTTATTTATTTATTTATTTTTCTTTACCCGGCGAAGTTATAATTGACTATTAATTGGAAAAATCATTAAAATCAAAACCATATTTTTTGATATCAGTTTGATTTCAACGCAAGTTGAAACCATGAACGCCCATACTCCTTTATATTTAAAACAAATAACAAAAAATCAGTAATTTTCCTGGGAATAGAACCCGAGACCTCATTATTATCAGTCTTGTATATAACCGATCAAACTACAGATTCTGATGTAATCAATATAGCGTAATTGATATTATACGAGTAACTATTATGGTCTTCAAACTCGATATTTTTGTTTTCTAAATCTGATAATAAGTTTAAAACATAAGCTCGTTTAGACAAACAAACATCTCTACAGCTTTATTTATTAGTATAGATTCTACAAGCCACAAATAAACTTTCTAGAACAAAAACTCGCAAACACTATGAGGGAATTCCCCGCGTAGAGATTGCGTTCATTCACGAAAGAACGAGTATTTTCACAGGAGTAACGAGTATCGTAAGTACGAAAATAACAGTTACTTTGTAATTAAATTTAATAAAATATCGCGACAAAATAGTCAGGTAAAATTGCAATATTTTTCTTCTATAAATAATTGTACTATAACGATTATTGTTTCGTTTTTTGAGAGATTGAAAGCAATGAAACGAATTATTTTATGGAAATGAGTACTGTACCTGTTACTTTGCAAATACTAGTACGTTGTACTGATACTTTTACGTACGTAATCACTAGTAGGGATATAAAAGCAAGATGTACAGTGAATTTCGAATCAGTCTTTCTGAAATTTACAAAGAAAATAAAACAATTTTAAGCTTTCATTTTGATTGTGTTGTGCAGTGACCTATATTATCAAAATGTCGGTGAGTAAATTTTTGTTTTTCTAGATTTTCTTTTTTATGAGACGTTAAAAAACAAATCAGTCCGACTTCGAGGCATTTCCTTACATTTTTTTGACCTTGGCAGTGGCGTAACTACAGCACCGGTACTTATGCTGTTTTATTTTGGATCTATAGAAAATATTGTTAGGAATTTCGCGCGGTTCTTCCAGGTCATAGGCCTTCTATATATCCGTGGTTGTGATTTAATTTCGTATAGTCATTGATGTTCCTTAGTCTCTGCCTACCCCTATGAGAAAAAGGAGTGATATTATGTGCGTAGTCATTGATTGCAGGTGTGTTGTTTGTCGATAAGGAACCTCGACCACTTGTGTGAAAGCCGAATGCATATATAATTATATACCATTAGGTTACAACTGTCCAAAGGAACATGACCTATAATGCATACAAAATTACGCATTTTCAAGGATAGAACAAATAAATAGTCAGATTTGTGCATTAAATTAATTTAAAAAATGTAAAAAAATAGGAAACATGAAACACGCTTTCACTGAAAACAAACATCAAAGATCAAAATCCACACAGGAAAAGGTTATTTGGGCAAAATCCAAAATACAGACGTCTTGAGAACTTCCTTTTGTTTTCGAAGTGCGTTAATAAAGGTCAGAGGTCATTAATCCTTATGATTGTTTTCCAGACTCCGTACAAGGGCAAACGCAGGTGTTTCGGGGAGTACCGCTGTGATAAATGCAATCGTAGCTGGATGAGCGCCAACTCATGGGCCAACTTCGGACAGAAGTGCACCAATTGTAATATTAACGTGATGCCTCATAAACAGGTAGGTACGAGTAACGTTTTACATCTATACTATACTTATATATTGCACTAGCTGACCCGCGCAACTTCGCTTGCGTCACATAAGAGAGCATGGGTCATAATTTTTCCCGTTTTTGTAACATTTTTTGCTGGTATTCTGCCCCTATTGGTCGTAGCGTGATGATATATAGCCTATAGCCTTCCTCGATAAATGGGCTATCTAACACTAAAAGAATTTTTGAAATCGGACCAGTAGTTCCTGAGATTAGCGCGTTCAAACAAACAAACAAACAAACAAACAAACTCTTCAGCTTTATAATATTAGTATAGATATTATAAAGCTGAAAGGTTAAGGAAAAACGTGTTAAGTGGGTGTCGCTGGCCACCAGTGGCTGTGGTCGGTGGCCCGTTTGCGCCGACCCTTAAGTAGGCAAACCATTTATTTTTTGTATTCAAATACGCTAAATAAACCCAAAGCGGAGCCTCTTGTAAGTTAATACCTACTTAAGTAAATAAATCAATCAAAAAGTTTACCCTCGGTTTTTAACTGCACGTTTGACGAAGTGGTTAACGTGGTTACCTCGCCGCAATAACCTTATCGCCGTGAGTGGTGGCTTCTAATCTCACCCGGGGCAAATATTTGTGTGATGAGCACGAGTATCTGATCTGAGCCTGGTTGTAAATTTATCTATATAAATATGTATTTAGAAGTATATAAGTATGTTGATTAGTTATTTGGTTACCATAGTACAAGCTCTGCTTAGTTTGGAATCTGATGACCGTGTGCGTATTGTCCAATTATATTTATTTATTTATTGTTTCCAGACCCCGCTCGAGAAACCAGATGGATTGGACAAGAGTGACCCACTGAAGTCCCACCCTCAAGATTTGTGCGCTAAGTGTAAATCACTGGGGAGGTTTTGTGGAAAATCATATTATTAGAATAGTCAGTGTCATAACTATACGAGGCCCGTGGCATATTCATCGGATGGGCTCTCCCCCAATATAAAAAGCTGAACTTTTTTTTTTACAAATCCTTTGAATTTTTCATACATTTTTTAACTTGTTTATGCAACTGAGTGAGTAACAAAAATAATTCAAAGACAGAACTTTTTACTAAACATGTATGATAAATAATAAATGTTGGGAGTTGGGATTCTCCTCTGATCATCTGACTTGCCACCCTGTAGTTACGCCAATGAGAATAGTATTAAAGTAGAATCTAAAGCTTTTGACATAGAAAAACTAATGTTTTTAATGACTATTATAATTTTAAACGATCTCTAGTTATAAGATTAAGTTATGTAATTGTTTTAACCCGTTAATGTCCCACTGCTGGGCAAGAGTCTCCTCGCAAAGGAGAGAGGCGTTAGGCTTTGAGGCCACCACCTGCACTGCATCTTTAATGTTTTACAATAATATGTAATTTACTTTAGTACCTATATGCTAGATTAAGTTTTTAATTGATAATTTTGTTAAAAAAAATATATCTATACCAAAAAATAACACAAAATGTAAAAGTAATTATCGTGCCAGCCAATTTTGTGTGTCTGAATGTAGTCGCAAGCCGTTACGTTATATAATGTTATTGTTTCACCACAAAACGACTTTAATACAATATGTATATTAATTTGCACTATGAAACAAACAATTGATTATAAATACACGTTTTTGACCATATTTCAAAGACCTACTACTCATCAGATCTAGATCAAAACATAAGACTACAGGAGAACGCAAACTTTCAAACAAAAGAGTTTCTTCAAAATTGGTTCAATCAGTAAAGAGTTATGACGATACAAACCGAAAAAAAAAGTCAAACTGACAACCTTCTCCTCTTTGAAGTCGGTTAAAAACAAAAGTTTTAAGAGACGAGTGCGTTTGAGACGTAAAAACGACGGTGTGTACAGTCGCTTGTTGCTACATTCAGATAGACAAAGATATTCGACGCATAGTGTAATTGTTATTATAACAAATATCAAGTGAATCTAGTTGGTAAAGACTTTGATAAATACAAATTTACATAAAATTAACAATGGATTTTATTGACCACTGTCCCTATTGTGTGAGCCCTTATGCAGGTATGTATATACTTATTGCTGTTTGCCTGTGTACCTACCGTGAAATTTATCATGGGTTCGATTCTCATGCTGTACTATTTATGAGGTTCAGAAGTGGGATTGCTTTGTATACCAGACTATTATATTTATCATTTATTTATGTATCTTGAGATGAAATAGTGTAGGTATTTAATAGAAGAAACTACATACTTTTTCTGCTCTTAAGGAAGGTAAAAACCTAATTTAAGAATATGGAAAATAACCTCATTTTGTTTCTATACATGACATTTTAGTCATAAATAAGTAACTAAGGAACCTTCTAATAACCAAAGAGGTACATAGCATATCATAAACAGTATCTAATTCTAATCTACGCCACACGTTGCCATGACAACATCGACAAATCATTTTTTGAGAACATAAATTTTAATTTTCTAAACATTTTACTTAATCATGGCTTGCAACGAAAATGTAGTGAAGAACATGGCGAATGAGATCACAAGGAACTGCCAAGCTCAAAACGTGACGGTAGATCCAGAATTTGTGATCTATCTGATAGACCTGCTGCTCCTCAATCCAAAGTACGGAAGGCTGTTCACGAACACTATCAACAGGAACAACTTGGCTTACTTCGTTGATGAATGTGTTACGATGATCTTACGTGAGTACTTTGATACTATTAAGACTAAGGAACAAAGCTACCACGTATCTCAGTTGCCAGCTATTTGAAAGCCAGCTAGGCTGTACATTGTTTTCTCCCTTAGATTATAGTGATGAACACGTTACGTCAAAGCAGCAATGTACTGAATAGTGACCATCAATTTGACGTTGTTACCTGAAATACGTGATAAGCAGATAAGTGTAGGATTAAGTGTCAGATACCTTTCTACTAGATATAACAAATGTATAAAAGCAGCTGTCAAAATTTCAGCTGGAAAGCTATCTGGCAGTTATTCACTAGTGGTGAAGCAGGGCCTCAATATTGTTCTATTTGCTGTGTGAGTTAAACACTAGAAAAAGGGAAAGGGTGTTCTGGTGGGTTGAAGCCCTCATCTTTTCAGAGAGATGATTATTTTCATGTAACAAAATATTTTAAAGAAGCATACAACATTTTGTGGAAGTCTTTAAGTAATAGTTAGTTACCCATTAGTTAAGATAACTTATGTGGTAAGAACTGCAGTGTCGGAGATATTCTGCAGTTATCATCCACACTCCTTGCAAACTTCTCTTGTAATGACTATTGATTCCAACATAGTGGCTTGTTGCTATATTCAGAGGCGTAACGATAACTAACACGTACTGTACTCTAGTTTTAAATATAAAATGATCATGCTTTTCTCCAGGCGGAGGTACTGCGTTAAACACGCTAAAAATGCAGTTCATTCTTCAAACGAACTACGACAAACTAGACATTCTCATAGAGAAGCACCTGGACTCCATCAACAAGTGTCTCCGGCCCCTCGTCACCGAGATCCTGGACGTAGACCCTGAGCCTCAGGATGAAGCAGCTTATAAGAAACTGTTCAGAAAGATCTCTATTTATATTATACTGAACAGTGGGTTGGGAAACCCTGGGTTTATTGTTGTAAGTATTTATTAATAACACTTTTACCAACCTTACATCATACCAAGTAATTGGCAGTGTAGTTGCATTATCATAACAGACTACAAATGATTAATGCTGAAAATACAACACTCCCATATAAATCCACTAGATGACCCGCGCAATTTCGCTTGCGTCACATAAGAGAGAATGAAATTTTCCCCGTTTTTGTAACATTTTTTATTGCTACCCTGCTCCTATTGGTCGTAGCGTAATGATATATAGCCTAAAGCCTTCCTCTATAATTGGACTATCTAACACTGAAAGATTTTTTCAAATCGAACCAGTAGTTCCCGAGATTAGCGCGTTCAAACAAACAAACAAACATACAAACAAACAAACAAACTCTTCAGCTTTATAATATTATATATAAATATATATAATATATATAAAGTTTAATATTAAAGTATTAAAGTATAGAAGTATAGATAACGGACTCCAGCAACTAGTTGCACATACAACTTCTTACTTTACCGCGGCTTCGGAACTTTAGATTCGACATCACATGCTTCAGCATGTCGAAACATGTCTATCCTATCACGGTGCGGAAAAGACCAAAGAGCGTAGGGTGCGATAGGTGTCTTGGCATCCTGAAGTCTGTCCAAAGTTAAGACCCAATTGATTTCAAGAGATATCAAGGCGTCCAAAAGGATGGTTATACTGCATGTCTAAGTTTATGGTAGTACCGATATTGTAACTGAGTCTTTCCTTGCCGAGCACCCCTTTAAAGCCTAAATCTGCTGTTTATGAAATACGAATTGTTCTTTCAGACGTTAAAAGAAGGTATGGCAGCGTTAGAGAGCGTGTTCTCCATGGACGATCTGAAGGTGTTCGTGTCGTTGCCCAGGGTCGAGAAGATGGCGCAGCTGGAGGAACTGCTGGCTATCGTGTCTGGTGTCCGACTGTTCAATAGAGACTGCAAGAAAGGGGGCGAGGGGATACCAGATTGTGAGCACCTTACCTATAGTACTGACTAAACCGTAAGCTTAGAATAAGTGACGCGCCCACAACCAGTGGCGCTCACTGGTCGGAAAACGATTTGTATGTTAAACAAACTTTGGTGTGGTCATTCCGTAGATGGATGACCGGTATAGTGGTTTTTGAACAGGACATCTCCGTGCTTCGTAGGGCGCGTAATAAGTCGATTCTGGCTGTTATCTACTACGATATCAGTCCTTAAGCCACGTCAAAGACCTTCGGGCGGCTTGAACAACTTTGACACTACGTTGAAAGAAAAAAAATACAGAAAGAACAATATTACTCTTTCAGTGCCATTCAACCTGGTGGACGCTGGCAAGGCATGCCTGACATCACTGTCGAACTCGCTAATATCGGTGATGCAGAGGGTCAACAGCCTCACGACTGCCATCCAGGACAGCATCACCATGGAGGAGGAGACTGGCAACGTCGTCGTAGATGTTAAGGACCCGACTGAACTTACCGTGTAAGATTTTAATCATACTTTTAACTATTACGAATATGTAAGAAGAGAATTAAAAGAAAAAGAAGGAGGTATTGGATGTTAGTCACTCTTTCAGATTAAAACGGTTGAACCGATTAGGATGAGATGTGACACGAAGGTGTTTGAGGACTCTGGAGTTGACTTGACTTGACTCAGACGTTTACCTACTGTTTTTCTAGAAAACCACTAGAGTAGCTGCGAGAGAACATAATATGCTAATTGTCTTAAAGGTAATACCAATATACGAACTTACGAAATGTACGGTATATAAGAGTCCCAAATAAACAGCTTATATATGATTCTTACTAAAGGCCGCCTGTGTAAATCTCGATCCCTCGGGAACTCCGGGAAAAAAAGTAGCATATGTGTTATTTTGGATTTTCAGCTACCTATGTATATACCAAATTTAATCGTAATCGGTTCAGTAGTATTTACCTGAAAGAGTAACAAACATCCATACCTCACAAACTTTCGCATTTATAATATTCATAGGATAAATTTCAGAAAGCGTGTCTGATATTTTGAACCATTGTACTGATTTTGATGAGTTATAGCCATTACATACTTAAAGATCTTAATCAAACATAGGCTACTTATTTTTGCAAAACCTATCACATTTTCTTTACTTTACTAGCCCAAATTACACACGTACAAAGCTGCTCAATTCAACCACTTCATTATATTAATTCCTAGAGAGGATTACAACGAGATATTCGAGCTGTTAGCCTTTAACCGTCAGTACGAGGTGTTCATTCGTAAGCTGTTGTTCGACGTGGAGTCCATGACGCAGAAGGGAGCACAATACGTGGACAAAGTCAAGTCAGTGCTGGAAGAATTACACACGGCTGTCAAATATAAGGCTGCTGTACCGGTCGTTGCTGTATTTGTGAGTATTTTAAAGATTTTATGAAAGAATTTGTTATAGTAAAATAAGATGGTGAATATATAAAAAAGTCAACTTCTTGTATAATTGGTTTTGTGTCGCGACTTGACAAATATACGAATAATAAACACAAGTTCAGAAAAACTGGTGGCAATTATTTGTGGCAAACATACTATCAACGAAAGAAAACCTAAAATAACAATTCCTGGTTTGCACAAATATTTGTTCGAATGTAACCCACGACCGACGGATGTCGGTAGTATCTAATCATAGTATTTCATAATAATAGTTAGTTTAAATAATTCGGAATTTAATGGAGCTATGGGCTCAGCTTCACATAAGAATAACACGATAATGAAAAGAACGAAAAGCAGTTACTTATTTTAAACATCTTTAGGTACAACAAACACAAAGCCACAGCTCAAAAATACTGCCCCACTCCAGAATCAAACCCAAGACCTTGCTATAAACAGTCACACACCACAGCAACAATAATCTAAATGTATTTTCCTCTCCAGCCACTATTCACAAAGCTATGGCAAGTATGGCGCGCGATGCAGAACATTATGTACCTGGTGTCAACAGTGAACAGGCTCATGTCTATCCTGGGGGGGATCCAGGAACAGATCAAGATACCGTACCCCGTGCTAGAGAAGATGTTGAAGGGGAAGACTGTGGTGTCTGACCATGTGAGTGGTTTAAACAACTTGCCTTGTTTGTCGTATGGTTAGTGGCCAACCTAGTGTCAAAGCTGTTCAAGCCGCCCGAGAGGCCTTTGACATGACTTAACAGCTGTTATCTTAGTAGACAACAGCCGGGACTTTTTACGTGCCTTCCAAAGCACGGACACGCCCAGCTCAAATACCACTATGCGGTCACCCATCTATGGAATGACCGCGCCTGCAGATCGTTTACCGGTGAGCACAACTTGGCTAAACTGTAGAACCAATTTGTATGAAACAAGCTTGATAATAATTAAGCACGTACGTAGATGTTTAGCTAGATCAGCAGATTCAGATGCCTTGTAATAAAGGCCTAACCCCTCCCTCATTACGGGAGGGGGACCCTTGCCAGCAGTGGGACAGTAATGGGTTACATTTATATTTATGTTTATATAACAATCACCCATCCTAATAGAAAAAAAAACTAAATATCTATTGATTTTATATTTTACAAGATTGAAATTTCAGTAATTTTGATAATTTTGCATTGCGTGCAGCGCTAAAAAAAGAAGAAAGTTTTGGATTGCGCATATAATCCGCGCCATTCATAAGTTTATATTAAATCAATATTTTGAAAGACCGAATCACTACAATCACAAATACTTAAAACTTGCCAATACAATATATGAATATACCTATATTTTAAATTTTACAGGATAGAATGAACTACGGCGTGAGCATAGAGGATCGAATGGCTCTGGGCTCTATAAAGAACTACATCGCATACAACGAAATTACTGGTCTGAAAGAACGCCATTTAGAGGTATGATAATCCTTACTATTATCTATTTATACTAAAATACAGAAAGTTACATAATATTAGTGCATTCATCAGTTCCTAGGTTTCTGTTCGATCTGCCTGAACCTGGGCGCACTGGTGCCAAGCATCATGAAGATAGGCGTGGTGAAGGACAAGGGTCGCTGCTACGGGTTCTGCAGCGTTAAGATGGCGGTGCAGTTCAGCAAGGATCCCCAGAGGTTTGACACACAATTAGGTACATACTTGTCACCCAAAAAAGAACTGACATCTGAGAGATAGACCTTATCTTGTGACTTTTTAAACAAGCCATTAGTTATGAAGAGAACCGTTATAGCAAAGTTGTAAAGCTTGCTACATAAATATTCGGTGTGGTTCGTTCGGTTTGCCAATATTTATTGACAGCAAAACCGGTTCGAAGTAATAAGTGCATTTGCTCGACTTGTGCTAATCGGGTTCATCGACACATTCGGTTTTGCCGCTCGGCTAGGCCGATTAATGCTGAACCGAATATGTGTGTATCAAGCCTAAGTCGCAAATATGAACTATATTTCTTGTAGGCTTAAAACGCAAAGTTTCCGCGAGCAGTGTTAATCTGTGCTTCACTATTTATTCCAAAATAAAAAAATAGGTCAGCCGGACTTTTCTACTTCCACAAAATACGTCTACTCAAATTGATAGTGTCTTTCTATAAGATACAGTTCAGTAACATTACATTCAGATACCCGGACGGAGTCCTGGAGTTCGCGCGCAACCATCCCCACCTGATCAACTTACTGAACATCATTGATAAGGTGTACGCTGTGAAGGACATTGACCCGCTTGTGCCTATACATGTACCTAAGAGTAAGTAACGAATTCTCCTGGATCACTTTTGTTTCATTTCACAACCAAAAAAAATCTCTGGTCTCTGCCTACCTCTATGGGAAGGTGTGATTTTATCATTTTAAAAAATAAAGACAATTCCCGTACTATGAATTGCTCATATGTCGCGGGGACTTTTAAGAACAACGGACACAAAGTAAAACTAGACCCGAAACAACCGAATCGCACTAATATATGCAACGCGTGGGAATCGAATCCACGACCTCCCGACGTAATGGTAGTGGTGTGGTGACCACCTAAACCACTACACCATGGAGACCGTCAATTAATTTTAAGTATGTAGGTATGTATGTTTACAAAGACACCTCACATTGCCTCATATAGTAGCTTTAAGTTAGTCGTTTGTAGTGTTGGTAATGATTATACTTGTTTTATAGTAAAGGTCCACGATCGAGATATACAGACGGAAGCACATCCGGTGGAAGAGTATCATGAGAAGAACTACTCTTGGGACCTATGGGAGTGGAAGCGAAGGGCCTGTCAATGGGTAAGTATCATCAGTTAATAGACGGGTAATCGTGACGTGTTGGTGATAAAAATAACTTGCCCTAATTACTTTTCTTCTGTTGGACAAGGATTACCTCCAAGGGTAATCCACTATAGAGGCCTAATTCCTGCTAGGTGAATACGGGCTATCTCTAAACTTTTGAGACTTGAGATATTGTTGCAAATCTCGAAATTAAACGTTTATTATTATTTAATTGTAATTTGCCGTCTAGATTCTATTAATTTTAGTAACGTTTACTTCTCTTTGAAAGACTATTGGGACAGCAGTCGATTCGTAATTAAACTTACTTCAATTTATTAGGTACTAATTGATAGTAATATTCCAAAATACTTCACAGGCGACGATAGTAAACTGCAAGACACACTCAACACAAACAAACTACAGCCACCTTCGTTCAGACGTGCACTGTCAGACCATCGAGGCTCGCAACAAGTGCCAGCAGACGAAGAAGGACACCGGCGTGAACACTACTCCTCAGAACTACTTCCTATGGGGCCTGAGGGGACAGATAGGCATGGGACAACATTCCATGGACTTGAGGCCACAACATGCGCCTAAGAAATTACACGGTATATAACATTCTTATTAATGCTTTTAAAGAATCATTTATGGACTGCTCGGTTTTCTTTTAGCGTGGCTGCCATTTGTCCAATTTAAGTCGATAAATAAAAACCTTTTAACCATTTAAAAACAAATAAGACAGTATACAAAAACAATTTAGCTAAATAGAGCTAATCGCAATCGTCACTTCAAAAGCAGGACCAGGACCATACGAAACCATATTTTTACGTATAGTTGATGCCAAATAACTTAAGGTGTCTCAAAATACAAGAGAATCATGCGTCACCGAATGGAAAGATGACTTTTCCCAGCGGCTTGCTGCTATATTTAACCACACCAGAGTTATTTGGTGCGTATTTAAACCAATAAACATAAATTTATTTCCTTTCCAGCGCACGGTGTGTCGACGTGCAATTGGCCGTGTATAGGCGACTCTCAGAGCAGTGAAGATAAGGATTCTTCTGATGCCGGGGACTTTTATCATCCGACTGACATACAGTGGGCTACTACGTAAAGATCTTTGCAATAGATTTGTTCTACCGCTCCGTTTTGCGGTTAAACCTCCGTTTATATCTATACCTACGTCCAGAGTAAAACTATAAAGTACGAGGTTGGATAGCCAGTATTATATTATTATATTATAATGCGTTTGTATTCGTAAAAAAAAGCTTGATATCCCTGTGTTTGCCCGATTTCTAATAATATAATTAAAAGCACGCATAAATAATTTCCCTTAATGCCAAATGTATGCTTGGTGAAAATCAGCACTAATTCAATTCGAAAGCACAATCTTTGCTATATGTATTTAATATTAAGTATTGTATGGTGGTATACTTTTTTGTAAGGCAGCCAGAAAACCTTCAAGAAACGAAATATACAAATACTTATGTATCTATCTACCTCAATAGCAAATAATCTGGCTGCCTTATAAAGAGACTTTTCTTTGTAACTAACTTATTAAATAAATGATTTATAAATACAAAATTAGTTTGAATTAAATATAAATCTAATACTTAACTTGTTTTATCACTATCTTAGATAACACACAGACACAGCGCTAAATAACTTTATCTGAAAACTTGAAAACTTTTTCTTCTTTTCTTTGCAATCCTGCACGCTTCAGAGAACGCAAAATAAAATAATCAATAGAATATCGGCCAATCTATACATTAAAATAAATATAAATCACTGAAATTTATGTACGCGCATAACTTTTGAAAAACTGAACTACATTTGTTTGTAACTATTGGGACAAGGTTTGTATGGAGTGGATCAAAATTAATTTTAATGAATCAACAGGATAAAATTGTACTAAACATCAAAAGTAAAAAAGTAAAAGTCAGCATGTTGGACTCAAGACCTAGCACCTCCCTCGTTCGGGAGGAGACCCTTGCCCTGCAGTGGGACAGAAATGGGTAAAAAAAAAAACGACGTCGGGCCAGTCCGCTAGTAATAATAATAGAAAGAAAACTAACTAATTTACCTTAAATATAATTTATTTTCTTAACCTAATGAACGTTTCCCTTGCCTCTCTGGTTAGAGCAACATCGTCAGCTCTGAGTTTCAGTTCCGCTGCCTCTTCCCGTAAAGACAGTAGTGACGTCACCATCGCTTGTAGTGACGTAGGCAATATGGCGTCCGGTACTGACAGCTTTGTAAATTTCGCCTGGAAATAAAATATTTTTTAAATATTATTATACTATTTAAGAACTTTGCAGATCTAACTTATAACCCCCATGGCTAACAGTCACGAATTGCAATTTAACGACTGAGTGCGAAAATACTTATTACTTACACTGAGTTACAAATATTAATTTACCTGATGCTCAAAATAAATTTCATAGTTATAAAATATTACTTACAATCTGAACAATTCATAAGAAAACGTAGCAAGTTCAAGTAATCGCTGGTTTCGCAACTTTAAGATTTAAGAAAGAATAATCAAGAAATTCACTGGTACTTTATCATTCAGACAAGCTATCCGACACTTATCCATTAATCGTGAAACTGGTCTAAGTAGATCAGCCTATAATTACTAAACAGAAGTTGTAGTAACATAAAAGATAATTTACCTTAGCCTTCTCACAGCTCTCCTCATAAGAAGCGACCTTCTGCTTCAACTGTCTTATATAATCATGTATATTATCCGGGTTAGGGTTCTGCCCTTCCAACGATTCCTTAGAAGACTGCAATTCTTTCCTCAAGCCCTCCAAAAATCTGTTATTACGGTCGATTTTTGCTTGCAACTCAATATTCTTCTGCTTCAATTTCAAAATTTCGTATTCCTCGTCTAGTTTTTGAGAAGTTTCTCTGGTTTGGTGTAGAGATATTGCAATGGGATCGAGTTGGTTGATGTCCATTGCGTGCTGTGCTTCGGCCACTTGGCGGAGGAGCTGCTGGCTTTTCTGTGGTAAGCCGTCAATGGATATGTTGAGACGCGATAGTGTCTCCGATGATAGGGAGGCTGGAATATGCAAAAAATAAGTTGTTAGTTATAAAACTTGTTATTAAATCAAAATTGATAAGGTGGTCTAATAATGACCAAAACTGACAAAAACCTACCCATTTTCTTTCTATTGAGCAAATAAGTTTAACCCTTTAACTGTAATGAGGTGTCTATTTTTAAGATGTCTCTCAATAAAACAAATACATTTCTACTAAAAAAAAACATTTATTTAACAAACTTAGAAATACATAACATCTAAAATTCTAAACAGTTCCTAAAGCAGGAAACTGGACAATACTTTCAATCTTCTTAGCAACATTCAACATCAATTCTTCAGACAAACTCGGACCCATGAGTTGAAGAGAAAGAGGTAAATTATTCTTTGACAACCTTATTGGTATCGAAACTGCTGGGATTCCAGCCATATTAGCTGGTTGAGTGCAATAATCCTGAAATGCACACTGGTCCCGATTATGTTTTGAAGAAAAGTCATCAAATAACGGTGCGTCAGTTAAAGTAGTAGGTGTTAAAAGTAAATCAACAGCAGCATCTCCATTAAAAACTGCTTTGAAATCATCGGATATTAATCTTCTCAGTTTCAATGCTTTGATGAAATATCTTTCATAGTTTCTTGTAAGTAAAAAGAAGTTTCCAGCTAAGATTCTTGACCGTACAACATTGTTGAAGCCTTTCAGACGTGTTGATGCGTACAATTCTTCTGTGGAAAAGTTTTCATCTGTTCGTAGACCAAATTCAATGCCATCGTACCTAGCCATATTGCTTGCAACTTCACACTGATTGAGAATTGAGTAAACAGATATAGAAACCGATGTGTGTGGAAGAGAAACTGGCTTGACAATAGCATTTTCTTTCTCAAGTAAATCGGTAACATAACTCCATGTATCAATGACTTCTTCACTCATACCTTGGCAGTGGTATTCTTTAGGAATACCGATCTTCACTTTACTCAAATCTATATTGTTCAACTCTATAGGATTAAATTCTTCCTTCAAAGTGGTTGAGTCAAATATATCAGGGCCAGAGACTGCGTTTAAGACCGCTGTGGCATCTTCGACATTACGAGCTAGAATACCAGGTACGTCCATGGAATTTACTAATGGTATCAAGCCATATCTGGAAACTAAGCCATATGTGGGCTTAATGCCAACAACACCACAAAGAGCTGCTGGGTTTCTTGTAGAACCTCCTGTATCTGATCCGATAGCCGCTACACAAGCTCCTGAGGACACAGCCACTGCGCTCCCGCCAGAACTCCCACCAGCAATTCGCCATTTATCCTTCTCATACCCCCAAGGGTTGCGAGTAGGGCCAAATATAGAGTCTATTGTTCCTGCACCCATAGCAAACTCATCCAAATTACATTTCCCAATCAAACAAGCACCAGCTTCTCTCAATTTTGCGTATACTGTAGCATTGTAAGTCGGCACGAAGTTTTTTAACATAGCTGAGGCACAAGTAGTGTTTATTGAACTTGTACAAAAATTGTCCTTGACACCAATCGTTATTCCGTCCAATGGCTTCGTATTCTTGTCGATATAAAACCTCTTTTCACTCTCAATACCATGGTTTTCAGCCTCATCTTCAGTTATTGTTACAAACGCGTTCAACTCATTCGTTTGACGAGCTTTTTGCAAACACAAATCCACGAAACTCGTAGGCGTTAATATCTTATCCCGATACGCTCGATGTATTTCTTTTATAGTGTACGACGTTAATTTATTCATTTTTCACTCTGATTTATTCAAATAAGTGGATAAATTTTGCTTTTCGTGACATAGGTTATCAACAAAATATAACAGCTGATGATAAACCGATCGATTTAAAAACACGCGTCAGTATTTGTGGCGTCAATTTTGAAAGCAGTCTAAAATTTTGCCGGTTAATACCTAACGTATTGTTTTTGAGATTCTAGGACTATTACTTACCTGCAGCAAGACGTTCCTGTTTTTCCCTCTGAATTAAACTTGTGCATATTTTATCATGTTCTTCGTTATTTGCAGGCAAAGGCTTCATATTTTATCAAAATCTCGCACAATTTATAGACAAAAACAAGTTGCTGTTTGAAATTTTGACAACCGACCACAGCGAACTCTAGTGGCAGCCGCTCGAAGACACGATAACGTTTATTTACAAGGAAAACCTCCGATAAATAAGTCCTTTTATCAAAGAAATAATATTAACCTATAGCGTGGCAATTTTAAAAACAATACAAATTTAAGAGATAAAGGCATATAAATATTATTTAATTAAAGAATCTCAATTTGATTACATAGATAGGTATGTAAAATATATTGGCTGTTTGGTCAATACTTCACAGCCTATAGACATTTTGCAAATGACAATAGGGATGTGATGGGTAGCTTTATAAATATCGATAATTATAAAAGGAGCTGAAGTATAAAATAATGCCTCTCATTGTGAAAACAGAAAATAGCTAATTTTTAATAAAACAAACAGCTTGAGTAAAAAGCTACGTCTGTTATAAAATAGGTATATAGTCACAAACAACTATATCTTTAGTTGCGGCGGCGGTAATGAAGGCTTCAGTTTTGGATTTAGTGACAAATCTGATATAAATATTTCATGTTTCATTCATAATTTATTATCGTAACATAATTCTATCGATTTATCGTAATATAAATATTTATCGACATCTGTCACCCTCCATCCCTATCATATTGACTGTGTTTGTCGTATTTCTTTTCTGTGTAACATTATTTTAATTTCAATTTATAAGTATTAAATTGTCCCTAATCTATCCTGTAGTAGTTTGAATATCAGTTAAGTTTATTAAATAGTAAATTAATGTCTTAAATATGGCGCATTTACAATACATGCCGGGGGACCCTCGTCTGGTAGATCAACTGGTCTACGAGTTGAAGTCTAAAGGAATATTCGATCAGGTGAGTGAATTATTTGTTAGGAAATATTTGCTGAGGCTTTTCTAAGGTCTAGAGGTCTACTTTGACGCCATTTTAGTCTGGGACCTGACCTTGTATGTCCCTTGTACCTCAGTCATTGAACTAACCATGCATTCTTGTGATCGACATTATCTTCGATTGATTAAAAAAGATGAATGAGTCTTTGGGCAAAGGTATCTTTTTCAGCCACATTCCAACTTATTTAAGGATGTCTATAACTTACATTTGCCTTTTTTGATCAAATTTAGAATGTGTCAGACATTTTCATTACAAGTTTGAATTCAATCAATATGTAATTTACATGATAGGATAGGTGTGGAAAATCTTAAAAGTATTTAACAACTTGTATTTTCTGATTATTACAACTCAAAAAGTAGTTAAAAGGATCTGTTTTACAATGTTTTGAGTGACATTGTTAGGATTACATTGTAATTATGTGTGATACAACTCCAATATTGATTGCAGATACTTAGAGATAAGATGTAATGATTTCAGAGCTTTTTGAAGTTACTTGTATCATTGGTGATGACTGTTTATAATTTGGCTAAATAAAAGTTACTTTTTTAAAACTTTTGACTATTAATTTGTGATCATAGTACCTTATTTTGTCATGAGAGTAGGCAGAGAGGTAATACATAATTTGTACAAAGAAAATTATCTTCTCTTAGTTAATTGTACCTAATTCATCCAAAATCCTTGTTCATTTATTATAAGTAGGATTACAGATTTTGTTGATTGCCATAAAATAAAGTTCTGTATTTGTGCAAACTTATATGCTTCGCTTCGTAGATATAGCAAGGGTTTGAACATAACACATTTCAATCAATTATATATCAACTTCTGAGATTAATTGAATCCCTAGTTAGAGCTTGGAAGGGATTCACAATGCAATAAATTTAAAGTTAACATCATTACAATGTTTTTTAAGCTATAATCTTTGTTGTTCTGTGTCAATCATGCTAGTATAAATGTAACAGTTAATGAAAATCCTTAATATTTACACTAGCAAGTAAAATCTAAAGAATTTTTTATGCAACTCTGGACATTGTTAATTTACTTTTTACCTAAATACTATTTCCATACCTGCTCATTCCAAATATATTTTTCTCAAAGTATTCTATTCATATTGAGTAATCATAGCAGCCCGGCAGTAAGAAAGTAGTATTTTATATATATTTTTTACTCCAACAGTTCCGTAAAGAGTGCATAGCGGATGTAGACACTCGGCCAGCATACCAGAATCTTCGGCAGCGAGTTGAGAACTCTGTCTCCTCGTTCCTGTCGCGGCAGTGCTGGAAGCCTGAGCTGAACAAGAACCAGTTGAGAGAGAAGCTGAGGAAGCATTTGTTGGAGTAAGTTGATGTTGATGATTTAGTTGCGGTTTTAAAATCTGTGCCTTTGAAATATTTTAGAGGTTTACATTATTATCAATATTCTAAGGTTAACTTAAATGTATTGTAACCACACAAATAGTTGTTGAAGTGACTATGTAACCTCTTATTTTTCATATATGTTAACTTATGCTATCCCAATGATGGTGATTGGTCTTTATCAGAGTTCGAACAGTTAATTCTGTAAATAAATATATTTCTGCTGCTGCTTTATTGAGTTAGTCAAGTATAGTGTATAGTAATATGTGTATATAATGATAAGTGAAACTTGATTCCAATTTTCATGTTGATAGAAGTTACTCTACTGTACTGTAAAATTTCCTTATATTTATTAGTAGTTTTATTGATTAACATTTACTTATAATCATGCATTGCGAATATATATCAATTTAAACCAATCAATAATTCTAAGTTATGTCTGTACATTTCCAGTGGCAACTACTTAGAGCAAGGTGTAGAAAGAATTGTAGATCAAGTAGTAAACCCAAAAGTGGCATCAGTATTTATACCACAAGTTGAAGACCTTGTATACAACTACTTAGGCATATCGAGGAAGAAGACAACACCTACCGCAGAGACTTCCAATGGGAAAATCAGCACTGATGACCTCTTGCCAACGGACCTTGAAGCCGTCAGTCCAGGGTCTGTTAAAAGTAATGATGATAAGCATGAACCCATGGATGAGGATGTCATGGAAGAGAAGATGGAAGTTGAGGAGCAAGTCAAAGAAGAAACGGAGAAAAAAGATGATTTGAAAGAAGAAATACAAGTACCGATGAGTGAATTAGTGATTGATTCTGAAAATAGTGAAGATAAGAAACTTACAGGAATGGAGGAAATTAAATTAGAGAATATTCCACCACCGGATAACAGTCCACCTAAAATTGATTTGGATAAGATTGAGCTGCCGACCATGCCTGAAATACCACATCCGGACGAGATTCCCTTACCAAAGGAGGAAAAAGAAACATATTTCAAACCTTTAAACGCGCACAGCGATGACGATTCAAGCAGTGACTCCTCTTTAAGACGAAACATGTCTCCATTAACCCCAATCCGTAATTATAATAATGAAAACTCGTGTGACGCTCAACAAGCCTTTGAAAACGACTCTGATAGTAAAAGCAATGATAAAAAAGAGCCTAACACTTTCCGTTTTGCTATAGACGCTAAGTCTCCGGACAGTGTTGAAGAAAAGACAGAGAAAAAAGACCCTGAAGTTCCCTTTCAGTTTAATAACCAGCCTAATGTCAATACTTTTAACACGCCATTGTACGATGATAGTTCTAATAGCAATAATCTACAGATTGATTACGAAAGCGATGCGAATAGCAAGACAAATAATGCTGAGAAACCAGCGGAACCTGTCGATCAAGCAGAAGACATTAAGAAGGATAAAAAACCTGAAGAAAAGAAGAGTAGAGAGAGCAGTAGTCACAGAAGTTCTCATAGATCGAGGGATTCTCACAGACATTCTAGCAGCAAGGATAAAAGGTCGGACTCCAAGCAGTCAAGGTCTCGAGACAGCAGTAGACACGACAAGAAGAAAGAAGACCACAGTAAATCTAAATCCAGTCATAAAGAACGAGAGAAGTCTAGAGACAGATCTGATAAAAAAGACAGTAGAGACTCTTCGAAACATAGAAGTTCAAGCCACAAAAGCTCAAGCCACAGAGACTCTAAGTCTCATAGGAGTTCGTCCTCAAGTCAGAGACATTCAAGCGATAAAGACAAAAAATCAGATGACAAACGTTCTTCAAGCCACAAAGATCGATCTGAAAGGAGTTCCGATAAGAGTTCAAGAGATAAGAAGGACTCAAAATCTAGTTCCCATAGATCAGACAGAGACAAAAAAAGCAGTAGTAAGAGTAAACATGAAGATAAAGATAAAAAGAAAGAGAAGAAAGATGTGGATGATCATTATAGCTTGTCAGGGAGAGGTAACAATGGTAGGAGGTCTACAGACAGAGATTCTAACGACGGCAGTTCGTCTTCAAAGGGGTCTCAAAACCATTCAAGTGCTAAAACAGCTGAAACTAAGAAAGAAAGTAAGGAATCCAGTTCAAAATCAGACAATACGTCGACTAGCGGTGAGTCCGCTAGTCCTGGTGACAAAGAACAAGTAATGAACAAAGCAAGCGATAATAAACCCAATCAGAAACCTATTAGAGTTGAAAATCACTTAGAAGTTCCTATAGCAAGCCCGCCAAGACTACCTTTCGTTCCCGATGTGACGTTAAAAAAGCCTAAATTCGCTGCAAATTTGGAAGAAGCTAAACGTATGATGAAAATGCGTAAATTCTTAGACGAAGAACAGAAAAGAATGAACCAAGAGGCCGCGTTACTTCTAGAATTTCAAGCTAATGTGAGACCCAGTTTAAGTCAAGTTTATTCAAGCATACCGGGCCCGGAGCTAGAGTTCGCTTGTGTTACACATGCCAATGACACCATCGAATATACAGAAAGTCAAATTAAAATAGAATTGGTTCCTATAGATTCGGATAACACTCAAGAAAATATTGAAACAATAGCAAACATTAAACGCGAAATTATGGACTCACCAGTGAATGAATTTGTCGAAGAAAATGAATTAAAAACTGATAAACAAGAGACTTATTATGAAAACAAACCATTTTCACAATTAATGGAAGAAATATCTGAAATAAGTAAAGCCTCTGAGAAGAAAAAAGACGAGGCAAAACAGGATAGCAATAGCCAGGATGATGAGACAAAAAAACGGTCGGATTACTTTGAAGTTACGATTATTACCGAAGAATTGTCGGAAAGTGACGAACCCATTATCAAACAGAAACCTGCAGAGAAGTCTGTTGAAAGTAAAACAGAGATAGGAAATGAAACAAAAGATAACGAATCATTAAAATACTTTGCGGAACATGAAAAATACGAAGCGGAGATGAAAAGGCATCAATACAGCAATTTCTTAAAATCTTTTACGGAAAAGGTATCAATGAACAGAATTTTCTTACTGAACTGCGACACTTATGAGGAAAATATATTGAAAGAAGTCTATTCTACGATGGGAGAGTATGAAATCGTAAACTACTACAAGAACGGGCATTTAAAAGTACCGAAAACTAACAAAAATGTTGTGAAAAATGTTAATCTAGCTTCAGAAATTACTTTGCCGTTAGAAAGTAGCTATGAGCCTAAGTCTCCTACAATAACATATTCGAAGTCTCCTTCCCCTGTGTTTAGTCCGGTGAAATCTGAATGTTCGTTTGAATTGTCAAGTGATTATGATGCCAAATTAGAAGAGATGGTTAACAAAACATCGCGGCAGGAAGTCATGGAGATCATACTTGGCAGTGTTATAGAGTCGGACCATCCTACTATAGATTATTGCACGGAATCCAGTATTGAGAGTGAATTGAATTTGAAAAGGAAACTTGTAGAAGTCGAGAGCAGTGTGAATAATAATAGACAAGTGTTGACTAAGATGAGGAAGCTGAGCGATTCTGATCAAATCACATCCACAACAGAAGGTAAGAATAATTTGTTTAATATTTGCGAATGCGAATTATTTATTTTCTTTTATTTTTCATTAACAATTTAATTAACTGCTTTAAAGTTTTTAAATGTTTTTGGTTTTTGTTTGAATACATTTATTTTCTACTGTAAGTATGACTTTTCAAGCATAGATAGGGATGTGCTATCTTTAGTTACTTGTATTAACTAAAAGATTCCTAATCTTAAACTTGGGTTTTTATTTTACAAAAATACTGACTGGTAAAAAAATTTCGACACTGGCCGATGTTTCCCTTCCGAAATAAGAGAGGCGTTAGGATTTTATAATAAAAATATTTTAGGATACTAACTTACCTTACCAACTGTCATTGAAATGACAGTAAATTAAAAAATTACAGTCTTCAGCTCAGCGAATAACATTTCAGCTGCAAAAAAAAATTCAAATTATTGCACATAATCTTTCAGAGACGGAAGAATTGTCAAACAACAATAGGGTTTCAAATCCTCCACGGTCCAAATACTTGGGCAGAGCGAGGCGAGTGGGGCTTCCGAGGCCTAAAAGAAATAGTGAGTTTCTATTCACTTATCGTACAAATGGGCACGTTTGATCCCAGGTCTTTTGACCCGGAGCAAATATACTGTACCTATGTAGTTCAACCAGTATTCAAGGTATGCATTTATTGGTTACTAAGCAAAATTATATGGGGTCATATGGACCATATGGGCTAAAATGACCCCGTGGTACAGTTTTGATAGACTACTGGATCACATTGCCAGTTAGTCGTAAATTTGACGTTTGACTAGTCAGTTAAATTAATTGATTAGTCACTATCAAGCTAATTTTCATGGTATCCAAAATGTAAGATTTAAATTGGCTATTGACTAAAATGCTTTAGTCATTGAATCAAAGTATTTATATGTAAAATTGATGCTTAATATACCCACCTCGCTCGCTTTATAGCTTTTTACAAAGTTTAGGGCAAATATAGGGTCTGGGAATTTTCGCATAGGCTTCTTATGTTTGTTATAAAATAAAAGGTGTAGAATAACCAAAATTGTTCTTCAATTTAGCTAACAAATTAATTTTTCTTAACTTATCTTCAGACTGAAAATAGAAATTTTACTCTAATATTACAAATTCTTTTTTGTTATGGAAAGTGAGATCTATGCAATCGTCCTGCCGTATCTTATATAGTCGATAAGTTATTGAAGTAGGCTGCTTTGTCTCAGAAACGATTAGTTAAAATAGCAATAATTTAAATTTTGCAATTAACAATTTCTGCTTTCTATCTTTTGCTAAAACTGTCCTTTATATCCCCATCTTACAAATGTTGTGTTTTATTCCTGTGCTTTTAAATAAAAATAAAATCCATGTAACTTAACAAAAAACACAGATTACGAGAGTATGAAAGTTATCACTTTATCATTTTCAAATTTTTGCCTAACTAAATATCTATAAATGTTTGTCATTTTGACATCCATACTAATATTATAAATGCGAAAGTAACTCTGTCTGTCTGTCTGTCTGTCTGCTACTCAATCACGTCTAAACTACTGAACCAATTTGCATGAAATTTGGTATGAAGATATTTTGATACCCGAGAAAGGACATAGGCTACTTTTTACCCCGGGAAAATGACGCATTTCCCGGGAAAATTCAGAAAATTCAACGAAGTCGCGAAATATCAATATTATAATGACATTGAATTAACAAAATTCCGTTGCCATGGCAACTGTTTTAATGGCGGATATGCCTTAGCGCGACTTCGTTTTACTAAGAGATGTAAATAATTTTGAGAATAATTTTCGTGAAAAAAAAAGCATATTTTATATCATCACGCTACGACCAATAGGAGCAGAGTACCTAACAGTAAAAAGTGTTACAAAAACATGGAAAATTCTGACCCATTCTCTCTTATGTGACGCAAGCGAAGTTGCGCGGGTCAGCTAGTTCAATATAAATTATTTCATGCTTTCTTCCCTTTTCTCCTAGTAAGCAACTACATAACAAAAGATAAACATACACTAAAATAACTCTATTTAAATTCCAGATTTACCCAACAGTCCTTCAAGCGACAAATCAGTGGAGAACTACGAACAGAACACTGCCTCACCACAAACACCTAACGGGAAAGTGAAGCCTGCTCCACGGAACAAAGTACAAAGATACGACACATCGGACTTGTACAAACCGAAGCTACACTACTTGTCGAGAAGGAATAACATCAGTTAAGATGGGCTGGTAACCCTTAAGGGTAAAGGAATTTAGGAAACGCCCGAATGTTTGGTAATGAGGCCGAATATTTGGTTTAATTGCCAAATATTTGGGCAAAGTTGCCAAATATTCGGTCTAATTGCCAAATATTTGGCCAATATGGCAAGTATTTGGCATATATTAGGCCAACTTGCCAAACTTTCGGCCAGCTTGCCAAGTATTCGGCCATGTGGTTGAGTATTTGGCCAGGTTACCAAGTATTTGACTAATTTGCCAAATATTTGATAACTATTTGCTGAATATTTGGTTTTAAATGCTGAATGCTCTGTTAAGCAATGGATATTTGTGTATATTAAATACAAATATTGATGGTAAATGCTGTGTATTCAGTAAAAGCCGAATATTTGCGATAAATCCAGGTATATTGTATAAAAACTGAATATTTGCTTGAAAGCTGAATATTCGGTTTTCATATTAGATATTTGGTATAATTCAGAGTATTTAGTTATTCTGTAAACAATTGCAATAACAGAAACATAAAACTAAACACCGTAAAGAGAAATAAAAGACAACAGGTTTAGGTTTGCTTCGCCGCATAGTTGTTGGATTTTCGGTTCGGCAGTCATCATGCCTCATGCTTAAACTACTGCATAATAAAATTAAATATTCCAATGCTTTATTACAACAAAATTGGTTTGGCAACTGATGTTAATAGGCTCCAGAATGATTATTTAATTTATTTCTAAATAATATAGAGCCTTTTCTATAGATAACTAACGTTCGTATTCTCAAAGTCTATATTTTTGTCGCTACAATTATCGAGAGACTTATCGTTATATTTTGAGTAAAAATAATATAATTTGTTGACCTTAAACATATCCAATTGATTTCATTTATAATCGCTCCGTAAGACCATACATACCTAACATATATTATTATTAAATACTTAATTTAACAACCGACACACTGAAAACTTCCTCAAGAATCAATAAATATTGATGAAAACCGCATTAAAATCCGTTCCAAAAATTATGAGTTCATCGCGAACAGAGAGAAAGCTGAGGTGACTTTGTTTTGGAATAATTCACGTAGTGATAACATATTGATAGTGATAATATTATGGATGCCTAATTGACATATTATTATAGTTTGCCCAATAACCAAGCCATAAGACATTGCCCTTTTGAACACATAATATAAAAATATTACACTACTCATGTGCGAAAAGGTTATAATAATCAAACAAAACAAGAATGATTTAAAGCAATATTATTGTTGATGATTGTTTGCAATTTTATATACTGTTATTATACACAATAGACAAACATATAACTCGAATATTTCTTTAATAAAATATCGTCTTTGCGCTTCAATCCTGATATGTGCATTTCTTCACGATATGTTAGCTCTCTTTCATTTTACAAACATGTGAAAGAAACAACAACACTGTAAATATTTTAACTAATTTGCTTGAACCTGTATACTTGCGTAATCCGCCTAATGCTGGCTATTCACTTGGAATTTATAAATTACTATTGTTGTGAGTTATACAATGCTCTAAAGAAAGTGTACCTACTTGATAAAACATTTATTTGCTCATTTAAGAATGTATGTATTGTGTAATTTATTTGTCGCAAATATTCAAGGTATGCTATTATAGAGAGTATTATACAGGATGTAAACAATTATGGGCCATGAAGGGAAACTACTTTAAATACTTTACTTTACAGACAAACCGCTACACCGGTTTTGTGGAAATAATAAATTGTATGCTTAAGTATGTTTTGTGCAATTATAGAATAAATAAATAATAAAAAAGAAATATTGAAGGTACTTAATTTACTGAAAGGAAACATACTTTTTTTAATGAAAATAAGCAAATCTACATTTAGAGCTGTTTAATATAGTTGCACATAATGATAAACCAGATACAAACAAGTGAAAAGCCAGCATAAATCAAAATTTCGAAATGGATACGAAAAGAGTTGTTTCGTAAATGCTCTCATGTGTATCAAAAAATAAAATTCAGTATTAATTCAGACTAATTTTTAGACAAGTTTTTGTCCGGATTCTGTGATTTGCATGAAATAAATGAATCAAAGACTTCTCATATACTAAAGTAATAGAAAAACAGAAAACGTTGTCAGTGTGAAATTTCAGTAACAATGGTTATGACAAGCATCATATTTTGTCAATAACACTTATTTTCACACAATAGAACGGTCGTAGCGGCTAGAGCGGTAAAATTATCTATTGTTCTCTTATATATCTTTGAAAATTATATATTCAAGATTTTAACTCATTCCATTTTTTTCTCTAAATTAGAAATTGATGAATGATCACTGTTCGGTGGAACTCGTGGCCTGAGGCCTTGCTATAATCAACTAAAACTAATATTCTTTGAAATTTCGTTTGTTTCTACATTTCTATGTATTATATTGACAGTCGGATGGTGCAAGAATATAAGGCATGTTTATCCTGTCTTGTCCTTGTCAGATACAAAACAGATAATTGAAAAACACCAGTATTTAACCAGTTTATTTTGACGAACCGAACTCCCTTAGCTGTTTACAAACTTCTCTCTATGTCATCGATCCATATTGCTACAGGTATTTTAAGTTTTATGTTCTTCTGTGCATCGAGAATGAGTATTGAACCTTGAACTGTACTTAACTTACTAATGTTTTTCGGTCTCGCTATATAATTTAGTATATTGTGAAGTCTTTGAAAACAAATTTGAAGTATATTGTAAGTATATTTCATTCGTTTTAGAAAAGTTTTACTCTTCATTTTTATGCTATTTGTCACATATCCACAGTGGTGATGCTTTACAAAATTAATGAATTTCATTGATTTCATTGTCTTAACCGTATAAAAAAACGCTAATTGACTATTATTTCAATTTTTATTGTGTGATAATTACGTACTTTGTTCGTTCATAAAACGTTCCGTTTTCGCTTGCTAGCCACTGTGGAAACTCAATAATTAAAATAAACAATGTATTCCTATGTATATTCTAATATCAAAACACCAATAGCCTAAAATATAATATTAAAACTTAGTTATTTTTAATAAATACTCATATTTTACAGAATTTATAACATTCTGGAATTAAAATTAATTTTGCATAGAAAAGTGCGGGAGTTTGAATTCATTTTTAATTCAATATGGCGTTCCCGCCAATTTATTTACATAGATAATAAAAAAGTATGTATATATCGTATGAGTTTGTTTTAGGTGTAATGTAATATATTCTGATTTGACTCTGTAAGTAAATAGTTTAATTTCTGTATGGTTTATGTCGGCATAATGTCGGTAAATTAATTAATATGTTGTTATTCCTATAATATATAATTTATTTCAATTTGTTGCATTTTATTGACATCTCTCTTCGTGGTAATATAGCCGGGAACCTGGGAAAGTTAGTTATCTAAAGGATAGTGATGTAATTTAAAATATTTGCTGTCTTTTTGAAAGATCTTTGACAATCGTCACCAGTAATCCAAAAGCTTGAATGACTGACAACCAGTGTTGCCGAAGGGTATCGTGTTATAACCCAGGTAACTGGGTTGTGAAGGTCTGATAGTTGCTCCATGTAGAATACTGGTATTCAGCTGCATCTGGTGAGACTCGAAGCTTACTCCGACGTAGTTGTGGAAAAAAAAGGCTAGTCTGATGATAATAATTATTATAATTAGATTCCTAAATAAACTTCGTCATAAAAAAAATAGCATAAAAACACTATTTAAAACCGGAAATCTACTGACGACCCCGCTATTAGGTTATCGTTCCTAATTCTCATTAACATAACACACCCACTTATTTGATCTGCATAAATTAAATATTACGCAATATCTGACGCTAGACTGTGTTATCTATGGCCAGAGGTCGCATGGAACGTCCATTCATCCGACGGTACATTCTCAAGGTCGTTTCAATGTCCGAAATATATTTTTTGCTGTCCGAGAAATGTACTAATTCATTTCAATAATAAAGCGACTATTTTGACATTAACTTGCAGGTGCATTTTCAGGACAACAAGACTAATAGCCAAATAACTTACACCCAATTTCGCTCCATAGAAACGCTTTAAACTTGTAGTAGGTACCTACCTATATGTTCACTGGTTTAATTTTAGCCAAGGTAACATTCTACCAAAAGTTCTATTATACCTAACTTTGTACCTTCCATGCGATATCCAGCTTAATCCAGGTTTCCTTCATAGTGGGATAATCTCCGATCCTTGTATTCTAACGTTAATTAGTGTCAAGCTCATTTAGCACCATTTAGCCTTTATTTTACAAGTTTGCGAAGTATCCAAACTGGGACGTCGCATAATTTCGCCGTCTTTCCCATTAGGCAAGGGGCTCGCCTTTAAAGTCATATCAAGCATCGCGTCACATAATACGTGGGCGTAACAAACATGCTTTACGGAAAATAAATAATTAAAACTCAATAGTAATCATTCACTAGTGGCCTGTAGGATTATTATTCAAGCGTTAACCGCAAACGACGCAAACTAATAACGCGATCGTAGGTATTGCCTATACCTACCTATTGCTTCGAAAGTAAAAATTGGTTAATAAACAAAAAAATAATATTTTATTGAGGGCTAGGTTGGAGTTGAAGAACTAGGTTACATGGCCGTAATTAAAACTAACAATTTTCGCTGAATTAAAGATGAGTTCCTTTTTTAAACTATGGCCGATTTCTACATTTCGCCTTAAGCACTATCTTTTGTTTCTATCGCATGAGTTTGAAAAAATCAACACCACACTCAAAAAGGTATCTTCTGACCAAATATCTATTAAAAATACAAGTGCCTACTGCGAATATCTAATATCAGGCCTCATACGTACCCAAGCGAGTATAGCTCAAGACGGCAAAGCTTGAAGAATACCACTTGCTTAACCTGTAACGATAGAGTATAATAGAGTACCTACCTGCCCCACCTTGTTATCTAATACCTACGCACACGACTAATTGCGCTATTTTCCTATGGGGAAAATAACATTAATAGCAACAACTTCCATCAATTCAAACAAACCGCTTCACAAGTAATACAATCAACTAATTAAATAAGAATTCATTGCTTTCTGTCAGGTTATTGCCATTATACACTTTGATTGCATTACGCAATCAATATGGAGTGCCTACTTGCAATCAGCTGATCGTTTATGAGCTATTTTCCTGTTACAACCAATATTACTTTCAACCTTATTGCTTTATATTTTCGGTCCAAAATACAGTGTATTTATGTATGTAACTAGATATTTAGTAAACCTAGAAAGTGCACGCGTAGGGTTTTACGTTTGTAGGAAGAACTACTAAGAAAACTGTTTGTAGGAAGGTGTCGTTTTAATACTAACTTTACTTTGATAGTGATAAAATTGAACCAAAGCAAAGAAAGTATTATTTTCAAAATGAAGAAAAAGAAGACGAAGACGTTCTTAATGTAGCCTTTAATGCACAAACAAGAGAGACTACTGTTTTGACTTTCATTTAGGTACATACCTACATACATAAAATCACGCCTTCTTGCTATAGGCCCCTAGGAAATATTCTCTGGTCTCTGCTTATCCTTATAACAGGCAAAGACCAGAGAATATTAATTTGCTTTCATATAATAGGAGGCAAACCTATTCTATATATTATACCTACCAAACTCCGAGATCCTACTTGTCTGTTTTCTCTTTAAATACCCTAATTTCACTTTTACTTATCGGGGAATCGAACCTGGGTCCTCGTGATTGGTGGTGAGTGCAGTGGCATTATAATGTGTGCCGCGGTAGTTAATTTAAATTTAAAACTTGATTAATGTCTGATATTACACAACTGTAAGTAGGTAATGCTGTTGCCATCTCAGAAACAGGTTTGTCAAAATGAATAAATTATTACAGACCACTTCGGTTGTTTGATAGCCTTTGCTCAAAAAAGTATTTTTAATTCTTAGATAACATTCATTAACTTATAGATAATGTTTTGAAATGTAGCTGTGTCATCCTGTGTCATCCACAGAGACACTGTTTTGTGTTATGAGGAAATACATACATAGAATCTACGTAGTAACTATTTATCAATCGGTTAACATGGTCACCTCGTCGCCATAACCTTTCACCTGTGGTGCTTCCGAATTCCACCAAGACAAATATTTGCGCGATGAGCACGAGCATCTGGTCTGAGGCTGGATGTATCTAATATATATCGATATAAGTATGTATTTAGGAGTACGTTTATTAGTTGACTGGTTACCACAGTACAGCTCATAGCTCTCCTTTGGTTGGTATTGGATGACCGAGTGTGAGTTGAATATATTTTGTTTTTAAAGTGGTTAACGGCAACGCCACTGGCTGCATTTGTGCCAAAGAGTGTGTTCGATTTCCACCAAAGAAATATTTCGTTGTTTCATTCAGGTCTAGTTGTTAAAGACAAGCGGCTCATTAATCATTATAATAAATCGTATGAAAACATTGCAGCACTGTTACGTCAATAGTAATGCGTGTTTATCAGATATACCTAAGGTAATATTATTTTGTTATCGGGCGAATTTCTTTTTTAGTTTCTTTTGAAGGGCAAACTCTACCTCAAGGGATGCAAAGGAGTAGGGGCAGAATTAGGTATTTGATTAAAAGGCAGAGTAATAGAATACAAGTTCATCTATAATTCCTATTTAAACAGGCTAATCTCTGTCTCCAATAAAGAACAGTTTCTTATTATTGGACCTCATCTGTTGTCTTTGCTTCACTTCGGAGTAATTAGTGATTGTACCTACACTCATTTTATTTTGTACAATCATTAACTTAGCAATTTTAGGCGCAGCCATCATTTATTTTTCAATCTCTCCCGGTACGCATTTGTGTTTATTTTGTATAGATAGATAGATAGATACCTACCGTACAAAATATGTTTACTACTACTGCTTCTGCAACGACCTTGCTGCTGATATGCTGATGTAATTCATGTACCTGCCTATGTAAAGAGTCGGATTTATGGCGTTACCTATCGCAATATTGTCGTTATCGCAAAATCTGTGTAGGTACAACAATGTCCACACGTCAATGCCCTCTATCGATGCTTGCGTGCAAAGGCTGTATGTGAATGACAAGGCAAATAACTTATCTGTGATGCGCAAGGAGTAAGCGAGCATTTTTTATCCAAGTTATCGATCGAACAAACAAGTAAACAGAATGAGCCATTGTTTGTATTGACGCAAGTACTTACCTACTTATTTAATAATGGGCACTGGATGAACGGGTACTGCATTTATACAGTCTATCTATCGTATGGTTAGTGGTCAACCTAGTGTCAAAGTTGTTCAAGCCGCCCAAAACGCCTTCGACATGGCTTAAAGACTGTTGTCATAATCAACAACAACCGGGACCGACTTTTTACGTGCTCTCCGAAGCACGGAGACGCTCAGTTCAAATACCACTATGCGGTCACCCATCTATAGAATGACTGCGCCAACGGTTGCTTAACCCACAGATCGTTTACCGGCGAGCACAACTGGCTATGATATTTCATAAAATGTACACCTGTTGTTAAAAAAACTAGGTCTAAACTTTAAATCTTCAATGCGTAAGTATTTGAATTGAGATTTATATTCCTAGGAGTCTAGAAGTTTCAGAGGATGTTTCAATAAATCTAGTCAGTCCCGTGATCCCGTATGACTAAGCCATCACGTGAGAGCATTC
Source organism: Anticarsia gemmatalis (assembly GCF_050436995.1). NCBI lineage: Eukaryota > Metazoa > Arthropoda > Insecta > Lepidoptera > Erebidae > Anticarsia > Anticarsia gemmatalis. Next base: position 865,082 of record NC_134768.1, on the reverse strand, counting down.
GGCCAGACAAATGGCGCGCCAAAAGTAATTACTCTATCCTCTGCTTGTTAATAAGTCGGTGCTGCTAAGTAACTAATGATCGCGGTAAATTCTAGAGCTATTTAAGTGCAATTACTAAATTGTTCATCTGATTATAAGTTACTAACGTTCATTAGTAAAGTAATTAAGACAAAAATTTAATGACAAAAACATGGCGGCCATGTTTTTTTTAGGTAAGTAAGGCAAAGGAAACAATACGACTAATGCAGGTACCTAGCTGATAAAAACTCAAAGGTAGTATTTTAAAAAGACCCATCAATGTAGTAGGTACAATCGCAGGTTGCAATGCACTTAAGAGCCTCTTTATATTCCGTGGAGTGCGCATTCTGGCAAAACTTGTTTCATAACGGTGTCAATGTAACTTGGTAGGGTTCCAACTTCCAAGTGAATCGTGCATTTCCGAAGACAAATGGCTGACATGACACTTAACGTAGTTTGGTGTATGCCGTCATTATGTTATTAGATCTGCACTAATCCAGGCATACCTACTCAGTTTTAGTCTAGTTTCTTTTATGATTCACAGGCTCATCATACTTGCACATTGTGTATGAAGCAGAAGAAATGCCTACCTACATAGTTATGAAAAGAACTAAGTAGATGTTTTTCCTCAAACGTCTCGCATCAACATGGGAACAAATAGTGAAAATAAAAGTTTTAATTGCATTCTTGTAACTTTGACAGTTGCCAACTTTGGAATCACACGACGATCTCAAAAAAAAATTGAGTTATTGAAACCTGAATAGAATTCGAAAATACTAATTAAATATTGGCCTCAAAATAACGACGGTTGCAATTTGCAATACGGGTTTTCGAGCCACAAAGCTTGCATTTTCAAACATTTGTCTTGCTTGTGTTAAATTTGTTTAAATATTTAACATTTGTGTACATAAACTAAACATCTAGGTACGTACATACATACCTACCTAATATATGGTATATTTAAAGCTTTGCGTGACCTTACAGTACTTACTTATCTAACTTCCTTTTCTAAAAATATGCCTTTTGGCCGCATTCCAAGTTAGGAAGAAATGTGAGCAGTTTATTATGGTGTAATGTGACGAAAGCGGGGCACGTAAATACTTATTGTGTTGACATAGCTCTACTATTAACTTGGAAAGGCTAAGCCAAGTGCCAATACATCATGTAATTATTTTATTATGGTCGATTGCTTACTTTACTTAAATATTGAGATGAATTGTGATTTTAGGGTAATTTGCTCAGCTTAGCCTTTGCAATTAGACAAAATTAAAGTCCCGAAATTCCCGTGCTGTCGTAGATTGGGAGTAGCAATTGTCTTACGGAATTTGCATATACATACATAAAATCGCACCTTATTCCCATAGGGGTAGGCAGGGACCAGAGAACGCCACTAGATACGATTGAACATTACAAACTCCTTTGCTTCGTTCGCATGCACTTCCTACGGAATTTGTGTAACAAAAAATAATATGTTGTATCGGGCCTGCCTGACTGTACTGAATATTGTACCTATTATACAAAAAAGATAACATTAATTTCGAGAGAGTTCGGCAGGTCTCCTCAAGTCAATTATTTTTTTTGTCGGTTCTACGCAGGTATAAGCAAAAACAACGACTTCTTTCAATGGCTAGTTTGCTGTATTGAGTCGTAGTGTAAGTAAACAGTTCTTATGTTTAATGAGACGTTTGCACGGAAACGACAATGAAAATTAACACGTGTTTTACATAACATAACCACGTTTATTTCCTGTAAATACCACGAAATACTGTTGGACGAGCGTGGTGATTATTTTTTGCAGGAGTGTGAATAATGGCAAACATTGTTGTGCTAGGGCAGAAATTTTCGTAAACGCGAAAGCACAGATAATTAACTGAAAAATGAGTAAGGAATTTAACATTAAAAAGGACAATGTTGGCGTTTAATAAATCGGAGTTTCGTGAGGTTTTAAGCGGAAAATGACATTGAATTGAAATAAAATATTATGTACTTAAATGATTATTTATTTAACAACTTTAATACAATAAGATGCGTCCACATGAAAATGAACAATAAATACAACATGCGATGCGCAATAATTTAAAAATGAAGTTTCCATCGTACACAAAATACTTCCTACAATAATACTTGAATAATTTCACAATTTATTATAATTATCAGTTTATTGAAAATGTCCATTTTGTACTAGAGATTTTACATGTCAAGTTTATAACCTTTTGACCGCCATCATTACGTTATAGGGGAATTTCCATCGTCATTTATAAAATAATATTCAAAACTCGTCATTAGGTGAAACTGTTGATAATTCTCTTTCGTTTCGCCATTTTATATTTCACGAAAATGGCAGTCGAAAGATTAAAAAATTGCATTTGTTTCATAATCTATTGCATTATTATCTATTTTGGCCTACGCAAGTCGAAACAATTGACACAAAAAACAGATAATAACACTTAACAATCATTGCAGTTTAAACATTTATTTACTAGCAAAAACGTCAGATAGTGATCTTTTGACAAAAACATGCATAGTCATCGTCATAAATCTTGAAACAATTTACACCTCGCAAGAATTGAAGAGATTTTATAGTTTCATTCAAAAAGGTTTATTTCAGGACCTGCCTCATATTCTCAAAAGAGTAAATTGAAAGAAAAGTATTCCAAAATGCTAAAAGGTCTTACTAAATAAATTAACCACAACTGTTTGGCTGTACAACAAGTTTCATAAACATTTTATAAAATAAACTTCACGTTAGGATGTCAAGCAGTTCCCGCTGCTTAGAAAAAAATTGCATTATCTTTTTAAATATGGCTGCCTGGTATATAATGCAACTACTGTAGATTATCTGATTTTAATGTTGTAATATTTACAGCCCTTACAGTTATATGGGTGTTTTACTTATACTACTTACTGTTTTAGACATGTGGTAACAATTCTAAGGTAGCTTAATTGAGGTCATTTCTGATTGAACCTTTTTAAGTACATACTACATGGTGATAAGAGCTATTCAAGCAATTATCGTCAGTGAGGTGCCTTGTTTAGTTATGTGCAGTTTGCTTCTCCAAACCTGCAGGGTCCATGATCGGTGGCTGCTTCTTCACCAATCCTGATAGAAGAGTTTTGATCTGGGCAATAGCACGGCCAGGGTTCAAGCCTTTCGGGCATGTTCTTGTGCAGTTCATGATGGTATGGCAACGGTACACAGAGTATGTGTCCTTCAACTTCGAAAGACGCTTGGCTGTAGCATCGTCACGAGAGTCAATGATCCATCTGTAGGCCTGCATGAGGACAGCTGGGCCGAGGTACTTGTCACCGTTCCACCAGTAGGACGGACAGCTGGTGGAGCAGCAAGCACACAGTACACACTCGTATAGTCCGTCGAGCTTAGCGCGGTCCTCGACGTCCTGGAGAAGTGGGCTCTCCTTACCTTTAGCAGCTTCGTTCTCGCGCTGCAGCCACGGCTCTATCGACTGGTACTGACGGTAGAAGTTTGTCAGATCAGGAACCAAATCCTTCACTACGTACATATGAGGTAGCGGGTAAATCTTGGACGGCTTCGAGACATTGGTGTCGATGTGACTGATGCACGCAAGAGTGTTAACACCGTCGATGTTCATGGCGCAAGAGCCACAGACGCCCTCGCGGCACGAGCGTCTGAATGTAAGCGTCGGGTCCATTTCGTTTTTGATTTTGAGCAGGGCGTCGAGAACCATCGGCGCGCAGTCGTCCAGGTCCACTTCATAGTTCTGCGTGTAGGGCTTCTTGTCGGGCTCGTCAGGGTTCCAGCGGTAGACCGCGAAGGTCTTCACTCTCTTGCCCAGGGCCGGTGACGTCGCGAAAGTGCGTAGCTGGCCGAAAGTGCCAGTTGTCAATCTCAGCAGCGGCATTATGTAATGTTTTTATTCACTGAAACTGAAACAATTTCACGTGCTATCGGTCGTCACCACTAAGATAATACTTTTTAACGCGTAGATATTAGTCGTTTTCGAGTCGCTTTATAAATAAAATTCAATCGTATCGTTATCACCACGGCACACGGAATATTTTTGAAAGACGGACGAGCGAATGATTGGAAAGTAAAGCACTCATGAACTTGAAGCGAAGTGAATGAGAATGCCATAGCTTTAAATTCGGTCAAGGCGAGAACTAATTATTATCTGTATGAATATTTATTTTTGCTTCGTTACTTGATTTCTGAATTTTTTCATAGTTCTATACTTATAAACTATTTTCTTGATTATATTTTTTTTCTGTCGTCAGTAAATAAAAAAATATTGTGATCATTGCGATCAATACTATTTCAAAATATTGTGCAACATTTTAACGCGACCTATTGAACGAATGATGTAAGTTATTTAGTTTCATTCAATCTTGCAATGGCGGGAATGGAAATAATTTGACAGCTCAACAAATTATTTCCAAACAAACAAAATTAAATGAATTAATAATAATTACAACCATCATTTACGAAAATGAAGAATGTTTTTTCGTTAAAATCTTCTAATACTAACTCGCCTAAGACTCCAGGTGGTATCAGTAAATCTTTATTGACGCCGTGCAGAAGAGTTGGCCTGTCTCGAAATTGGAGAAAGAGCGGACCCTCACCTTTTATATCTCCGCTTTCTGGTAATACTGAGGTGAAAGAAGAGAAAATCGAGACCAGGAAAAGAAAACAGCGTGTACCGGACGAGAATATAGAAGAATCCCCTACTACTTCGTTTGTTGACAAACAAGATGAAGGTGATGAAGGAAACACTGAAGTAAGTGACAATGTTGATAAAACGCCTCCTAGAAGTGTTGAACTGCCTCGTAGAAAGAGATCAAAGACTTTAGTGTCGGCCATTAATAAAGTTCAGGAGGATGTACCAGAGACTATAGAAAAAGAACAAACTTCAGCAATACCAGTTGTTGTTGATGTATGTGATACGGAAAATGTGGAGGTAGTATCAACACCTGTAAGAACAAAGTCTAAAAAGAGTAAAAAGCGCAATTCTCCTATAAAATCTAGCCACAAAGAGGTTAAATGTGATGTAGATGAGGCTTTTGTAAACAGCAGTATTACTCCTAGCGTAAACAAGAAAAAAGAAGAAGAAGCTATCTACACAATTAAAGAAAAAAGTCCTAATGACTTGAAGAAGGAATGTATAGTGGTTATACAAAGAAAAATATTTAAGAATGTTGAAAATAACACTACTAATGAAATAACTCAAACTAAAGAAGAAAAGAAGCCTCCGGAAACTGACTCTGATTCCGATGAAACTCCATTAATTAATCTACACAAGCAGAACTCTGTTAAGTCAAGTACCAAAGCCATTATAGCAGACGATGATGATGATTTTATTGAAAACAAATCTAAAATCAAACCTATCAAAAAAGATACCAAATCACCGAAAACTAAATCTAAAAACTCAAAATTATCTAAAACTAAAGTAGAAAAAATTGTAACAGAATCAAAACCTTCATCTCAAGACTGCTTTGATGATGACGATGATGACTTCGACAATAAGAAAACTATTTTAATTAGAAAAACTTATGAAAAAGTTGCAAAGCCTATGAAAGCTAAATCCACAGGTTCTATAACTCAAAAAGATATTGATGCTCTTAAGGAAAGGATAGAGGCTAAGAAGAAACTCCTTTTAGCTCAGTCTTTAACTCCAGATACAGAAGAGCTTAGGACCCTTATAAAAAAATGGCAGAAAGGCTGCCAAGAAGCCCTAATGGAATTATTAGACCTAATGAAGACTAAATTTCCAGATAAAGAGAGAATGGATTACTCGGAAATGTTGAAAACTTTGAAAATTCCACCGTCTTTAGTTGGGTATGACTCGGAGAATGATTGTTTTAATAGTCCAGATGATGCCAGCATTATTCTAGGGCAGTTCAAAGATATATAGTTAATTCATTATTTAATTTTAAGGAATTTATTTAATAAAAGTTGATGATGTTCTTAATTTGTCTTATTTAGCTCTCAAATAGTGCTATAGGATTTATATAGGTTTAAATCAAGAAAATTTCAGGAATGATTGATTTGTACAATTAAATTGTTTTATGAAAGAAATAAAGAACAGCAATATATGCTCTCCATTACATGGGACTAACATTGTAAGTGCTAAAATGTGGATTTATTATAAACCTTTACATATAATAGATGTGATATTATGCGTATAACACAAGTCCTTTACCAAAATATCTGTTAATAATGGGTAAGTAAAATAAAAAACAAAAGTTAACACAATATCATTTATTACCTAACCAAAAAACATTTGTACTACAGACACTACCATTAAAATTTAAAACCTATGAGACCTAATAGGGTTTTCTGGGTCGAACAACTTAGGATCCTTCAGGAAAGTCTTGTCTTTATAATAATAAGGCATGTAAGCACAGTTCTGGGCTTTTTTAATCTCACTTTCGACTAATTCTTGCTTTTGTTTGCATAAACCGGTTATATGTCTGCCGTAAATACGACCGGTGTAAGGACTTTGAAATTGTGACAGTAATCTGTAGTTTTTATAATCCGGCGTAATGTTAAGCTTGCATAATATGCATTGACGCGTCTCCTTTTTATAAGGGTTCTCCATTTCTACAGGAGCGTCATCAGTTTCAGCTATCTTTTGGTCAGTGGATGTGTATCTTATTGCCGTTGCTCGGTATGATGTTGGCACTGAAATAAGAAATAATATCATGTTATGTAGACTTTAAGTCAGTATTACTTAAATACTAGGGGTAAGGGCTAGGAAAATGGATAAGTAAAGAGTTTACAGGTCCTGATTTATCGAATTCAAAAGTACACCTAACGCAATTACCAAAAATTACGTACAAACGAATCGTGTTATCAATGTTTTCAATAGAGCCATGGTTATATATTTGTTGGAAACTTATTTTTATGAATAAAAATTGAGTTATTCCATAACATAACCTATATTCAAGAAGTGACAGATGACACTTGCTGCGTTTAGTTAATACGCACGTGATCGGATTGACTTATTATATTTAAGATGGATAACGAAACGTTATTATTTTCTAGATGTTTATCAAGATTAAAACATTATGTTTCGCTTTTTATTTTTAGGACTATTACCAAGGCACGACTTCAATTAATTTCTATTTAAATATTACATTTAGAACTTAGCTAATCTAGGCTGCGTCAAGACGCAGGCAGGTACTCCTAGGTGATATCAGATGCTTTCCACAAGAGTTGTTTGACTACATTACTCAATTAATGCATTTCTGTAGTAAATAGATCATGGTCGCTACTATAACTATTTCTGATTCTATTTGATAAGCAATGTAATAGTTTCAAACACAGCAATGAATTTAATGTGCATTAATAGCCACAGTTCCTGGGTAATTAATGTTAGCAAACAGCGTAGATGTAGTACCAGATACAAAGTTATAAAAACTCATTAGAAAAGGTTGAGCACGCAAAATTACTACAACGTTTATTTATGATAATTCCGAAATACATCTGCTTCACTTTTTTCAAGTTAATAAAGTGGTTACCTATTTATTTTGATTTAATTTTGCCTTCTATAAAAATGTACTTAATACTCTTTAGTTTAAATCTGTTCAGCACATAGGTACCTGCTACCTATTACACGACGTACACGGCTATATACCTTTAAAATCTCTTTGTTTTACAGATAGTATTAAACAATATTCAGTTTAATATATAGCTTTCCTTTATAAATAACTGTCAATTTTTATTACGACCCGACTGCGCCTGAAACATAATTCTTACTATTTAATATTAAGCGCACAATTTGTAGACGTGAAGGCAATAACTTTGAGAAAGTAAAGCATTGTTTTGTCTTTCAATAGGTATCTGTTGTCACCTTGTACGAAATGCACGTGAAAGGAATCCTTTATTTTAATGTGTAAGTAGGTATTATATAAAATTTTAGGCTAGACTGTGACGCCTAATTGTTAAACTACTTTTAAAAATGTTTGAGTTTCTAAAACAGTTACAAGTAACTGCTAGCTAGCTTAATCCGATTATGCTTTTTTACGTGCTTGTCATTAGCTGTGCTACTAAGGAATTAAAGTTTGGTTTAACCACCTTGTGGGCTTAACCATCTACAGGACAAAAAATACTGGGTTTACTATTTAATTACACTTCATTTAAGAATTTTCTAGGGCGACCTATCTAGGTTGTCTACCTACCTCATGAAAAATAATGATTGTAAAAACTCGTGACTTTTATTTCTAGCTACTCAGGTTATCCTAGCTCCTTATTGTGACTTTACTCAGTGAAAACAACAGTGATTTGGAAGCCCACGCTAATTTCATTAACACGTGCGTAAGCAGGTCGTTGCGGACAAAACTCTTCAAGTTTTATAAACTGGTAGTTAAATAGACTTATATTGGACCAACAGAATTAATATTCATCAATCGACCATGAGAATAATCATGTTTATTATGTACATCGGAAAAATAAAGATGTTAAAAATACTGGTTTCTCAACTCATCTGGTTTAGATGCGTAACTTATACGAAGTGGTTTTTAAAGTACCAAAATTATGATAGAGTTGCGTAGAAAATGTTTGTGGCCTAGACGCGCTATAAAATTATGATTGTTATTAAACATTATGACGTTAATTCAATTATTACGCTACAACCATTCACATAAGCGTGATAATAAGAGTTTAATTCGAGGATAAGCCATAGGTAGATGTCTTCTATTTGCTTGCGTATAATTGCGAAAACGTACAAGACAACTATTGCGACAACCCACACCTCTAATGTGGTTTGTTAACGCTATTACGCAGCCATTTTCAAACGACATCCAAAATGCGGAAATGCATTTCCATCAATAACTTTTCCCTACGATCGGTTAGTACGAGTTTCTCGGTTTGATGTGTAAACAAGAAATCGTCTTACGGTTACCACAACCGGCGAAGCCACTGTCCGTGTCGTACGTGGCCGACCGTAGTACCTGCTTGCGTAGCAACATTTTTGTTTGTTTTGTTTTTTTTAGTTGTAGCAATAATTGGAAAAGAAAGTGTTAGTGCACGTGCGGATTCGCGCCAAAATTCAGTGACAGTGACCTTAATTTTTTGTGTTGTCTGTGGCAATTTTTTTCGACTTCCGTACGGATTTTTGGTAAGTTACATTTTTTATTCTTACAATGTTATAACAAGAAGGATTTATTATCGAAATATGTGCATTACAGGTGTTGACTGATATAACATGATGCAAGTACCTATCCGTAAGCAATAAATCTATTTATATAATATCTAGTAGTGTGTTACGTTATGAAATGGAGGAAATCTTAGTACTCAGATACTTGTTCAACACTTTCTTTTGAATCGGCAAAAGTAAAAGTTTAAACAGTGTATTGTCGAAATGTCATCATTTTACGTTGTTAGTGTTAACGTACTCGGACTAAGGAATCAAGGTTGTGAGAGAAAGTGGCCCAGCTGTGCGCGGGCTAGTGTGCGATGGACTCTTGTAAGTTCTTTAGTGTGCACGTTTGTTCCGGATATCGACGCTACGTACTCATTGGGCAATGTTATATCCGAAATTCTTTGAGCAATTAACAATACTTTCGGTTTTATCATGTACTGACATTACGTGCGTAGTAGCCGTTGTTCGAAATTCGAAAATTGAGAGTTTCTGAACGAATTCTGGGTCGCTATTAGTATTCTCGGTGAGAAAAGTGAAGAGAAATTTAGAAAAAAGTGTTTGAGTATCCTAGTTTTGTTTATGGTGTTTTATTTTCTTTTACTGTTACTGAGTGAATACAGGCATCATTATGACATGCAGAGTGCATTTGTATTGCACGTTGTCAGTTGTTTTACAGTTAGAGTACGGCCTGAGCTCTAATTAACTGTTAATTACGGATTTAACATCTAATTATAAATAATAAAGCGAATGGTACTTACGCTGGAACTTTGTTAAATTTCAATAAACTTCGCGCATTAAATTGCAATTTATTACCTAGGTACTTGTCAGTCATAAGTTTGCTTTCTTGAGCATAAACTTGCGCTATTAATTATACCTATGTCTTTGAATAACAGATATTAATTTAGACAGAAATAATTGAATAATTTACTTAATCTCCTTAATCTCTCTATTCGCCAATTATTTAGGAAATCAATAAATATCTGACTACCTATCTTCCTATTTACGCGCCAATACTGATATTCAAATTAAATTCTAAGAAGATTCCTCAAAAAAAAAAACTAAAGACATCAGCCACAGATATTAAAACAAGTCAATTAATATTTTTTTAATAAAACATGGAGTTATAAATAGTTCGGACGCGTCAAAGGCAGGTGCGTAGTACGCTACCTGCACAAACATGACAAGATTATGAATGAACAAAAATGCTTTAAACATGACTCTATACATAATTTATTCTAAGAGCCTTATAAAAGGTTTTTTTTTCTCGATAAGGACCGATTTTCCATAGTCAGGTAATTTTATTCGATGAATATATTATAACGTTTAACAGATATAAGATGGAGAATTTGATAAACACATCACATACATAAGGACTAGTTCCTCGAAAAATAGTTTTTGCTGATGGAAATATCGGTCCTTAATTAATAGATTTTTCAAACAAGTTTCTTTGCAATGTTAGACTCAAAATTACTAGAACATAATAAAAGTAGAACCGAAAAAACCCAAATTTTCACAATAATTGTTACAAATTATAATTTCGGAAATCGAATCCACAACTAGAGTACCCGTAGAGTCATTTCCACGTGTATAACTTCCTTAATCGTTACGCCATTGGTATCATCTCGATAAATATAATAAAAATGCGTAAATTTTCAACGCATATTTAATGTATGCTACATATTAACACTGCTGCTTAGCTATGCTAATCTTTGCTTGAAGAGTCATAAGCATATAGCGGTTTTCCTTATGCGTAATCTTATACTTAATATAAAAATTATCATTTTGGTAACATTACTTCCTATTTTTTCTACTTCCATAACATTATATATAAAACTAGCGGACCCGACAGACGTTGTCCTGTCTACACGTCTTTAATTTGTAAAAATTAATTAAAAAAACATTGTCCAGCGGACAAAATTGTGAATCTAAACTATTCTCAGATCCCCTTGAACACACACAAAAAATTTCATCAAAATCGGTCCAGTCGTTTAAGAGAAGTTCAGTGACACACTTACAGAAGAATTATATATATAAAGATGTGTGTGAGAAATGACACTATTTCAGTCTTATATTAACTTTTTTGTTTCTTTCTAGTATTCGATCTTTAAGATATGCAATCCAATGTCACTCAAATATTAAAAAGATTGGTAACAATCTAGCGCAAACGTAGTTTAACTTAGCACAGAAAATTTATACTCCGGAAAATCTTCTTGAGTGAACAAAGGCTTGAACAAAGTCTAGTTTTATACTAAAACTAGCTGACCCGCGCAACTTCGTTTGCGTGTATCCCGCTACTTCGACAAATACAGTCAACGCACCAACACTGTACTATACACTGTACTGTACCGTGCCGCAATACTAATATCGTGATATCTCCTAAACTATATGTCTAAATAACACACTGTAAACTGCAAAAATAATCTAAATTAAATGCTCGTGATGATGAACTTACTTATTTTGATAAGGATATATGTATTATTGGTTATATCACCAGTTAAACATCACCCAACGAATTAAATGTTTTTTTAATACAGAAAAGTAGTTTTTGTGACTTAAATAAAAAAGCTGGATATATGTCATCGCGGACTTTTTTGTAGAACTAATAAAGACCAATGTTTTTGCTATACATTGTTCTTACTTGTATCCAACGGTATAAGCGGCGCACGCACAAATGCAATCTTCAATTATATTTTTTTCTGACTTCTTGGACATAAATCGCTATAACTCAGCTAATATAGTTTCAATGTATTTCAATTATATATAAAAACCTGTCGGAGAAAATACTCTTTCTATTAGTGAAAACCGCATCAAAATCCGTTGCGTAGTTTTAAAGTTTTATGCATACGAAGGGACTACAGACAAAATGGGCGACTTTGTTTTATACTATGTAGTGACACGTATTGGATAAAAATCTCAGAAAATTATCATATTTGCTCTAGACAGCTTCTCTTAAATTTTTTCTTTCTTTTTTAAAAAGACAACTCCCGTACAAAGAATAGATCTTGTTTTAAACTTTAACAGCCACACGAACAACGGACACAAAGTACAACCAGACCCGAAATTTAAAATAGTGTGAGAATTGAACCCACGACGTCCCAGCTCAATAGTAGCGGTATGACGACCTAAACCACTGCGCCACGGAGGCTATCAAACACTCTTTAAATCAAAATATCTATGACACTGCGTCATAGCTAGTGACACCTATACCTAGATCTCAATAACGGTAAATAACAGGCCTACAAAAAAATAACGCGCAAAAAAAAGTAAAGCGAACCATCGAGTTTCCCGCGCAACCTGTAGTAATTAAACTAGCTAGTCTATGAAGCAGTTATTATTTAGTGTTTTATACTTTAATACTGCTACAAATCTAAAATAATGACCAATTATAATAATCTATTGGTACTCACTATAGTCTGACAAGTTAGTAGTGAGACTTGTATGCAAGATTTCTCGGCTGGCGGAGGATTACAAAATTCCAGGATTATCAATGAGTATCGTGTTATAACCCAGGTAACTGGGTTGTGGAGGTCCAAAAAGCAGTTGCGCCGTGTCAAATACTGGTACTCAGCTGCAAATCCAGTATCCGGTGAGACTGGAAGCCGATTCCAACACAGTTGGAAGAGAGGCTAAGCTGATTTGATAAATCATGCAACCAAGGCTCTTCACAAAGACCTAAGTTGTCGGACAACATACTACATTAACATTTTGCAATTTTTTGTGCTGATGTTGGCAATAATACTATTAGGAGGTGTATGTACCTACTACCAATAACTTGTGTGAAATTTCTTCTACTATTTTTAATTAGCTGCGGCCCGCGAATTCGTCGGCATGAAACGATTTCTCAGGGTAAAAAGTATCCTATATGTTAATCTAGGTCATAAGTTAGTCATGACTTTCGTTGAGACATCATAAAAACTGTCACTTTTTTTTCTTCTATAATGTTACAACCAATGTGCTCACTTGTCACATTGTAAAACTTTTGGCGATTGAAAAGAGTGGCCGTGAGTTTCTCGCTAGCTCTTCTCATAAGGCTTTACCCCTTTTCCGAGCTAGTGGTAGATTCAGTAATTGTAACGACTATCATAAGTGTCCATATTTGACCTAAATTAATAAATGATTTGATTTTGGTTTTGATTTTGAGATCTATACTGTAGTTATTTCGTGAAAGAGTAACAAACATCTAAGTATACTTACTTACAAACTTTTGCATTTATAATATCAGTAGGATACAGCAATTAAGTAGTTTAATTTTAATTTCGTTAATCGTTTAATAATCGTGGATGCTACACAAATAGGAACTGATTATAATAATGATTATTAAAATAAATTATAAAGCATGGAAGCCAAGTATTGACTGAACAGGATTCTTTAAAGATGAGTCATATTCATAGGCCCGGCTCGCATTTACGTAAAACGAAAGTTAATATCTATAGGTCAGTCAAACAGCTTGTTACGTATTTTTAGTATCTAAATACTTAAGGCTGACAAGACTAATAGGACGTTAAGGAACAAAGAAAAGAGACGATTTTTTACCGTCTATTCTATTCTATCGTATGGTTAGTGGTCAACCTAGTGTCAAAGTTGTTCAAGCCGCATGAAAAGCCTTTGATATAGCTCAACGACTGTTATCTTAATTGACAAAAACCGGGACCGACTTTTTACGTGCCCTTCGAAGCCCGGAGACGCTCAGATCAAATACCACTATGCATATTTTCAAGGAACTTAAATCTAACATATAGCTTTCATAGTCAAACGCGTAGCGTAGGTTGGTAGTTTGCCACTTTTAGCCCCCCAGCCACCAGTTTAGCTTGTTTATAATATAATTTTCCATAACTGCTCTTCAACCTTTACATGTATTAGAAGGACGTTAGACCCGGAACACGCAAACCAAGGTGTCCATTACTGTTTACCTATGGAAACCTTAGTTTACGAGCAGAGCATACAAGAGCATGTATTATAAATTAGCATGTTTGTGACATTGTGACGAATGGAGGTCAAAACGTTAAGATAAAGATATAAAACTCCTTTGTGATCTTAGCCCTCACACGTAGTCAAAATGTAGCAACCCTGAGTTTATTAAGTTTTGTGAGTGTTAAAGACGGAGAAAAAGCATGCTTAAAGCAATGTTTAATCTGAAATAATCTGATCGCATAAAATATGTGTTTTTCTACAGTCAGTAAACTAGAGACTGACGTTTTAAACAATCTTCATATAGTAAAATTAAACCTTAGAACACGGGATTAGGCCTGAGAACCCCATCAAAACCACCCATCAAAGGTTTTAGTAGTTTTATATCCACAATATTTATGTTCGTAAAGATAACTGCGAGAAAAGATTATATTACGGTTTATTATTTTAAATTATTCAGTAAAACAATTTTTCAAAAATTATCTACGTAGGCTTTTATTTTGCTGCAAGAGAAAAAAAAACATTGTTTTAACAAAGTCATTCGCATGCCTTACAATTTGTCTATGACTTCAAAGATACTCATATTCAGTCAATAACTTTAACATGACGTTTATTGGACTCTGTCTTAACCCTGGAAGTGAATCCGTGTTCAGTATATAATGTAATTCTAGATAAACGGCTGTTAATTATGTATTTATCTTCGTATAAGGTCATAGTGTTCAGATAATGTTAAATAGAGAAAGTGGGCCGTACTCTATTGCGTAGTGTGAAGATCTCAGCCCTACGATTTAAATCTTTAACTAAAGGATTCAACTCATAATTTATTCGTTATATATTATGTATTATAACGAATTATGGTCTTTATTTTTCTTCTTTTTAATGATAAAATTTAAAAATAAGCATTTGGACGATGAAAACATCGGCTGCAAAATGGTAAAAAGTAAGAATGCTTAAGGTATTGATATCGTGTTAAAATTATAGTTCACTTGGATAGTTTTAGTACACATACATAATATCACGCCTGTTGTACCCGAAGTTGTAGGCAGAGGTGTATTAAATACATCCGTGTTTTGACATTAACTATGTTAGTCTCATGTAAGGGTGCGGGCAAGCCTATTTTTTAAGGCGTTGTGTTTGTGTAGTGTGTTTAAAAAATACTGCATTTTTTTTACACACTGCTTGCAGTGATTCATATTATATCCATCCGCATACTCAGTACTTAGATCTACTTGCATAGCACAAACTATGCAAATAACCGTTTTAGTCTGGACTTCCCCACTCGCAAGCCGTTTTCTTGAACTACAAGCTAAACATTGGAAACATGCGTCGTTGGATGACTGTAACTCGCTAACAAAGATATTATTACAATGTTGTACAACAATGTGTTATTATTTCTCATAAATCCGTGTAATTTTCAATGTAGTTTATCTTGCTAGAGGTGACCTGGCCTAAGACCTTAGCTAGACTCAACATGAATGTAATTAATAAACGATAATTATTATCTAAAGATATTAGAATTAGCTGTTCATTTGTTCAGTTTTAAAACGATTTTCTTTATATTTGACGGTCATTTTGACGGGAAAATACTTTGAATGACTGCCTCCGCGACGCAGTGATAAGGTCGCCACGCTGCTACCCTGGCGTCTAAAAGTCGTGGGTTCGATTCCTACACAGAACAATTATTTCTGCTATGCACAAATAGTTGTTTCGGGTCTGATTGTAGTTTGTGTTCGTTGTGTATATGTTTGAAAAAGTCCCTAAACACAAGAGCAATTCATAGGGCGGAAGTTGTCTTTAAAGAAATAAAAATATAGGTATTTTTTTCAATTCTAGTTTTTCCTAGACCAATGTTAATGGAGTCCATTTTGTGAAGAATACGGAAACAATTTAAACATCCAGCAAACTGAATGAATCAACGAATGAATGAAGAATATTAATATTTATGAAAAGAGTTGCATAAAGTACGCATACGAAGTCTAAGCGATACACTTTTAAATTTATATTGCAAAAAAATAATGCATATATTGGGTTAAACAGTACCTACTTATATTAAAAACGTATGTCTTTTTTTATTTTTAATGATGAATAATATTATTTTTGGCAGATTGTTGTTGAAAAATTATCAACATCACGACTGACAAAAACGTCATTCTTGAAGGAAGTCATCAGCAAAATTGTATTTTTTGTACCTAATTGAACTTTAACGAGTTGAAGATAATCATTTTGACAATTTTGTGCATCTTTGTGCAAGAAATTTATTAAAAAAGATGATTCCACTTATTTCCGCATTTTTGAGAGTCAACATGGCTCTGTATCACTTCTTCAAATCCTTATACGTTATACCGAGTAAAAAGACTTGAAGAATCCTTTTTAACCATGAAGCTATGACTAGACACTTATGTTGCATCGTATTGAATAATTCACATTTGAACTAACTTGGCTAAGTATTTCTTTGTGTCAACAACCTACATTTATTTTACGCATATGCGTAATGCAATAAGTCAAATGGACGTTAAGAAATTCTATTAAATTCCTTGCTAGTATTTTTTCCGTAAAGTGTACCATTTCCACGCGTCCCAGTTAAAAACCGGTTTTGATACTGGTCAAATATTATGTAACAGATAATAACAGCTACGTCGCAAGCATACGGACTCCTTTCACTTATCTGTGGTCCTTTTTCATCTGTGGCGCTTATGTTATCTGTGGTGTTACGTCATATGCAACAATGGAGGAAATGAATGAATGAAAAAGTTGCAATCTGACAGAAAAAGCGTCTCATCATTTTCCGTGAGTGTCGCAACGAATGGGATTGTGTTATGTGAATGAGAAACAACACCTACCTGCATAAATTATCTTTATGATCATCTTCAAGTCTTTAAAACGCTTCTTTACATTATGTTTAGTTTTCTGTCTATATAGCTAAGAAGTGAAGTTCTAAACCACAGGTAACTGGAGAGAATCTGTGCTAAAATAGTTCGTTGCGCAATCGGGCCATATGCCTCAGAATTTTCTTCTAATGTGTTCAAATCAAATCAAAATAGTTTATTTGTCAAACATAGGTGTTATTCCATTTTTTATTAGAATCGGTGAAATCTTTTCGTTAATTTCATGGAAATAACTGGTCATTTTCTGTAAGACATTTTTTCAGCATTCTCTAGACCCAATAGGCATAAAAAATCTATAAACGAAAACACTACCTATAGAAATGATAACAAGATTGGCATTCCAGGATTCTCATTATATATCATAAATAACAATAAAAAAATATAAATACAAATCCCATAGGTACCTACCGAATGAATGAATGGAATTTTTACATGCTCTATGAAAACGCACAATAGGCATGGTGTTTTCTTATGTACTGTTTACTTTAACACTATGAGATAAGTGAAATTCCTTGCTATTATTTATATAATATGGGATTGTAAATACCGTTGAAGATTTTTATGGCATTATGGTTGAATATGAAAGGTATTTAGAATAGGCAAGTGAGTGAATGAAAGAGTTCGTAGATGTAGCTATGCCCAAATTCCCGTTTATCCTCTAAGTGAAATAGTATTTTTTAGATATACTGGGGGCTACTTAATGATAGTTTTTAAGATGATATAGTACTCGATTTGGACATAATAATTTTATGACGTATTTAACTACTCAATTTACCGCGACTTCGTATGCGTGGAAAGATTTCCCTAGGTAAAGCGTAGTCCAACTTTGACACTAGGTTGACCACTAAAAATACGATAAGAAGAAGAATAAAAAAAACATATATTTCATATATTTATTTATTTCATTCCCTTTTTCTGACAACAGCGGAAGGACCACAATCTCCAATATCCTTCCTTGTCATTGAAATTATGATAATCAGCAGAAATTGATTAAAATCGCGTGAGTGACGTAAAATATCTCCGAGGCCAACCTTCCCAATAGGGGAAAAAGATGCAATATTTAAAACAACTTTTCAATCCACTATTTTGAAAATACTTACCCTACCGCATAAGTTCCAACATACGTAACTACCAAATAACTAAGTATTTCCTTATTATATATTTTTTTGGCCTGACAAATATTGAATGTTTTAAATGATTAGTTATTAATCCATTGTTCAATTATGTCTACCAAGGAGTAAGTTAATTAATCCTTTAGAAACCGAAATAAGCGATGCATTTTTATGGTGCATCCACCTTACATGCCCGAGAGTTCTTTAGAACAGTTCTTGAAGGTATGCAAAGTCCCGAACCCGCACTTGGCCAGCGGAAACGACTCAAGGCCTAAACCCTCCCTTATTACGAGAGGAGACCCTTGCCCAGCAGTGGGACAGTAATGGGTTAAATTTAAATTTACAATAGTACAGTTTTGTACGAGAGCGGAGCCACACAAACCAACTAGTTCAGTTAAGGTCTTATATGTAGATAGTGATGATTTAAATATTTATTTCAAGTGTAAATTGTCGCTAATTTACAGCAGCAACTGTGGCAACATAATATTCAGTACACAATGGTGCCACAACATAAACACGCGGTCATAGTTCACGTTGAGCGTGGATAATGGCACTTATGTTTATTTCCTAGCCACTTACTGTTTACTTACTTAGTTTTACTTAAGGCTTTTGTTATGTAGAATATTATTATTTGACTGCCTCTGTGGCGCGATCGGTAGTGTGTGTTACTGCCACACAAGAGGTCTCGGGTTCGAATGCTGGGTCGGGCCAAAAAGTATTTTAGTCAAAAAGAGTTGCAGAGACAGTTGAGGTCGTACCTCCGTGCCTCGAAGAGCACGTAAAGCCTACGGTCCTGCGCCTGACCTCTCACTGGTCGTGTCGGTTATCCGTCTCACCGGGTTATGAGAGTAAGGGAAAAGAGAGTGTACCTGTGTATTGTGCATACACTTGGACACTATAAACATGATCACTGAGACTGACGGCTGTAGCCGGATACCGGCTAGGACAATATTATTATCGGTAATTCCATATAAAATACTGGTATTCAGATTCACTATCAGCCTATCCTTTCTTCCAAACTATGTTGGAGTCGGCTTCCAGTCTCATCGAACACAGCAAAATATCAGTTCAGAAATTCAGATTCACTGATGTTGTTCATTCAAAATTTTGTACTTCTGCCTGCCGCAAATCGGCTCTCTACAAAATTGTTAGACCGACCGATGAAATCGTTGCCCGCAAAGAATTACAATACTTGTTATAAGTATTGTTTTATAGTAGTTATTTGTTATATTCCCACGGTAACATTTGTACACAATGGGGAATTTGTTAACAAGCTTCTTATATTGTTAGAGCAATTACCTTGTGTAGGCATTTTGTTATTACATCAAGTTATTCTTCTTATCTTTATACTAATGTTTGATATTAAAATAGTATACAAATGGAGGTGTAGCAGATGTGTACGTTTTAGTGTTCATCACTTTCGTCCTTTGGGTTATGAGGCTAGTCTGTTGTCATTTTGTGAAGAAGTTGCCAAACTAAGGACCAATGTGAATATTTAAAAGAAAATGTAATGTTTTCCTAATAGGTCCTGATAATTTAGGGGATATATAAATCCTTAAAATTTATTGAAGTAGGTAGGTATTCATCAAGTTTGTGTTTAGGAATCAGAGGTCTATAATATACGGCCGGATATGTTGACAAATGTGTGTGTTTATGTTGACAAATAAGTAGAGTACTTTTTCAATCTTTATGTAAGTAAACGAGCCCATTGACATTACTTACATGTGTAATAATGAAGTATATAATTAATAATTACATTAAAATATCACCGAGTTACCAAAATAACACGACATCTGTTCACCTGATCAAAGGATTCGGCAAAACGAGTTATAATAATTGTTTATGACCAAAACTATCATGGATTTATTTATGGTTACAAAATGGCTGCCTGCAATTACGCGCCATTAAGCTATAAAGTGTAATAAACATTTTACTGTAATGTGGCAAAGTTATGTGTTTTTACGAATGCTCTGAGGAATGATCTTCGTTGACCCAATATAGATACTTATTTATGTATTTAGAAACTAGTATTTCCTCCCTACTACGTCTGTGTTCAAAGATTTCCCCAGGCAAAGAGCATTCTTTGTGTTAATTCATCTCTAAAAACTATCCGTGTATCAAATCCGGTAGTCTTGAGTGAGTGAGTAACATACATACATACATCCCTATAAACTTCCAAGTTTATAATATTATAGAGAGATCATGAGATGAGTTTTCCATTAAACCCTATAATTTAATCTCGTTTTCGTGATACAAGTCTCGCTTTGTTACTCAAACTGCTTAAAAGTCTCGCTTCCTCCGAAAAACAACTTGCAATGCTACAATTAAATGTTCTTATGTGAACACAGCTTAAAATAAAGGAATTATTTCTTACTTTTACTGGCCCACCTTCAAAACAACGATGTTTTTAATAAATATAATCTACAACAAGCAATTAAGCATACAGCCTTGGTCTTTAGGCTGTAAGGGCTTTTACCTTCACATTTTGTTTTAAAAAATGGCGGATGACTAGTGGAAATTTCGTGACGTTTGCCGTTAAAATATGCTGTTATTACTTACTAGAGGCCGCCCGCGACTTCGTCCGCGTGGAAACCCTTCCCGTGTAAATTCCACATCCCTCGAGAACTCCGGGATTAAAAGCCTATGTGTTATTCTGTCTTCGGTCTTTAGTCTTCAGCTATCTATAAATTAAATATCATAGTAATCGGTATAGTAGTATTTGCGTGAAAGAGTAATAAACATAATATCCATACATGCATACATACATTGTCACAAACTTTCGCATTTATAATATTAGTAGGATTTTCGAATCGATACCTATATGAGGCATTGTTGTCCCACAACTGTGTAAGGGTTTTCTCCCGAATTGAGAGAGAGATTAAGCCTGCCTTAAGACTATAGTGTAAGTCAAAAGCGAGATTTTGAGTTAGGGACTTTTCATTCTTAAAACATGAGTTTAGAGACTCTTGGCATACAAGATTTCTTCACGATGTTTTTCTTTACTGGTAAGTTAAGTTATAATCATTAAGACATTACTTTGAACAGCCATTTCTGTGCTAAATTTTTGTGCTAAACTCTAGACCACTGGCGTTAAAGGCGAGACGGCAATCAAATTTCTGACTTCTAAGTACCATTACTGGCGTTAAATCATTGAAAACTATATTTAAGACGAGAATATAAGCCTACAAATATCGTAAATGAGAAAATATTAACATAGGTTAACTTTGTTTAGGCAAACAAAGTAACGAAAAATCAGTCTGAAATCAGCATTGATAGGATTCCTATAATTGTGAAACTCAGTAATTTGCGAGCATCCTTGAGCTAATGATAACGGACAATACGGACACATCCAGATACACTTATGTGTTGTGCAAGCGATCATTATTTATGCTTGTTGAACAATCATTTACTTGCTTTGTGTCTGCATGAATTTCGGCAGCCTTCGGTACGGAGGTCGGGATTATCGGCCATGGCCAGTTTCATTAAAAAGCCTAGGAGTTTGTTTGTCATAGTCAAATGTTGACACTGTAGAGGTGTACTCTCCATTATGACTGGGTGGTCAGGCAAGGGCTGCTTATATTATATTTTCTTTAGTTAGCTTTACAAGTAGTTTGTTGGATAGGTTCCAAATATAAATATCCAAAACTTAGTAGAGAAACTTGCCCTTAAATTTTAAAGAATTAGGCATGCAAGAACTTTCATGAGCAATACATAGATTAAAGTTTGAAAATTCATCATGTATTATAATTATTTATTAAGAATCGTAAATGGCGTTCTTTGGTCTCAGCCTACCTCTACGGAAAAAGGGCGTATTTTTATGTAAATAAGTTAGTCATTCTATTGCCTATATTTGACCACTTTCAGGGCGTACGCTTATACACTTATGCCAATTATTATAAATAACAGTAGTTTTAGTCCTAAATTAAACCCAGGATTTGCCTGCAACAAATTAAAGTGGAATTTCCTCAGCAATTAAATAAAAACATCCTTTTACGTCTGCAATGATGCGTGGTACTTCCAACTATATGAAAGTGTTGCACATAGACATCAATCAACCCAATGCCGCCGGGTCACTGACCCACTATGTGCAATATAACTAACTATGAAGTAACCACAGCTATTTGGGAACTATATTTACTAGTTTTCCGTCCGCGACTTTGCCCGCGTGGAATTTCTCCCCCTTGGGAGGGGAAATTCCGATAATCACATATTAGTCCTTCTCAGTTCCTGAATTTTCATACAAAATTTCAAGTTTCTACGCTCAGTAGTTTCGGCTATACGTTGTCCAGTCAGTAAAAAAAGAGTTTTATATACATACTAGCTTATGCTCGTGACTTCACCCGCACGGTTTGTGACTTAGGATAGAATTTTTATACCTCTACAAACTTTCATCCCCTATTTTACCGACTACGAGGTATCAATTCTTAGGTCAAACAAAGTAAGTAAGTAGTAGGTTTAGTTCAATAGTAGTCCGGAGTTTGGTAACATGCCCGGTATATGGTAAAAGGTTTGTACCCTTGTCAACGAATGGTTGCCATCTCGTTAGACTGGCGACGTAACTTACACAACGAAGTTGTATTTTCCAATAAACATTATAAGATAGAGCTAAGCCGTTCTTGACGTCATGCCAGAGGGAGATAGCGATATATAATGAGGTAACATTCCAGAATTAACCGGTTTACCTTCGAGTCACTGACCCATCCCTGATTAGATGGGAATGATGGGTAACACCAGATCAATAAAAATGCTTACAAAATGTTTAGAAACATAAGAAATTGCCTATTTCGTTAAGTAATGAAGTTAAACTGCTACAATAATTTTACTTTTTGACTTTTCATAGGGTAGATTCTACATTTTTTAAAAGATAAGCAATTTTGATTGTCGACAGTTCACGGGAAAAGTTAGAAAAGATTTTATATTTATTTACTTTCAGGTTTACGCCACAAAGTAGAGTAAAACTGTCACGAATCTCTACCATCCGTCGATAGATTGTCCTAAATTATTCTAATCTGAACGTCACACAATATTATGTATCAGAAAACCCTCGCCTTCGAACTACTATAATGCTTTAACCACCGTAGGACATTCCTAAAAGAATCTTTATTGATTGCTTTTAAAATGCACCTGACAATCTCAAGAGCTACATGCCTTGATGTATCTTACATGACGTGCTTCGATATAATTGTCGTATTTTTCCATAATTATCATTGTCATGGCTTCTTGCGGCAATAATACGTAATTTATATGTCCACAGTAAAGTGCTGCCCTCTGGTGAACGTGGTGACAAACGTTCGCAGTATGTGTAAAGATAAATAAGTTTAATGGATTTTGTGCTTCGTAAGGTTTTTGAAGCCTTGTAGTGTAAATAGTAGGAATGCAATTGTATAATCTATAACAGCAGCTTTACTTGTGTTTAATTTCTGTGAAAATTATTTGCTTCTAATACGATCCCTAGTAGAATAAATGTTCATCTCTCACAAGCGGTTGAGGGTTTAAATTGACATGACTAACATGACTTCAAATTTGTATGACAGAGACAGAACAGAACATCATGGGAACGATTTTTAAGACACAT
The DNA here is from genome assembly GCF_050436995.1 of Anticarsia gemmatalis. NCBI lineage: Eukaryota > Metazoa > Arthropoda > Insecta > Lepidoptera > Erebidae > Anticarsia > Anticarsia gemmatalis. Next base: position 841,465 of record NC_134768.1, on the reverse strand, counting down.
GCCTCTCAGAATAGTATGCTAATTCTTGATGATGCCTTATTTCACCCGGGTAGGTACTGTGACCCGAAAATCTTGATTTTTATTGACATGTATGGCTTGATCAGACCTGGAGGTGGTAAACTCTACTTATTTTATGACATATAAATTAATTATACATATTATTGGACAACTCACACACGGTCATTTGATTCCAAACTAAGCAGAGCTTGTACTATGGTAACCAAATAACTGATAATCATACTTATATACTTCTAAATATATACTTATAAAGATAATTTGACAAACAGACTCAGAACAAATACTCGTGCTCATCACACAAAGATTTGTCCCGGGTAGGATTCGATTCCAAATCTTTTCTTATAATGTTTTTATGATATCTTCTACGGACGTAGATCAGTTTACTTTACCAGTGTATATTGTCTGTCATATGCAGATCACGTGCAGATCAAAGATCATCATCTAGTGAACGTCACTCGGTGTATTACCTTAACCTTACCCTCATTACAGCTATTAAGTGACACGGCCATTTGTCTCAATTGCATACTATAATACATGTTGATGATAGAGGAAATATTCTGAGAGGTTATTGGGAAAGGCATTGGTTGCAATAAGAGGTGCTATTCCCGGATTTGATGATGTCAACCCCTCTCTGATCTATTTAGGGTAGAGGGCTCACACCCCACTTTTTTTTTCTACAACTAAGTATTAAAATAAGTGTTTATTGTTAGCAAACTCGCCAATCTTTGACGTTTTAATATAATAATAATATTTTATTTCATTTAACAGATAAACAACACGAAAATTACATAGCACTGTTACAAACTTAAAAGTATGTTTATAGTTGTTTTAACAAAAAAAATTCTGACTCTATCCCTTAAACTATTTGATGATGTTTGATGGCGAGAAGAACATAATTTTGACTAAATACTAGGTAAGTACCTACTTATTTTTGCATGGTATCCGGAAACTTTGCAGTTTCCAGCCAAACACGAACACTATTTTCCTTAAGCTACCTCCGAAACAAATTCTGGAATCCATACAAAACTACGATGTTATTTTATATCGTTTGATAGAAGCGCCGCAAAACATTTTCACGCAAGAAATATTTTTAATCCCGATTTCTCTTTCTCTTCCTTTAGAATCCATAAACGTCCCACTGCATTATAAAGTTAATAAATAAAGTTGACTACTTGTCTATTACAAAGAAATGTTACTATGTATGTAAAAACATATAATGTATGTTTCATGCTGCACATGGTTAAAAGGCGGTAGTCATGAATTATGTAACGTTCTAATAGACATCAAATTATAATAATCATGTATTGTCCTTAAGCGGTTGCTATTTTACGATATTATTGACTACTAAGCCCTCTTACTTGGGACTTATATTGTTAATTGCGAAACGTGGATGTAGGATGGAGGTGTATTTCAAACACCTCTGCCTACAGTTAGAGTGTAACAGTCGTGATATTCCACATCTTCTGAATAAGTATCGGTTAGTTTATCAGCTGTAATTTTGAATTTTGATTTTACCGGTCGGTAAACGATCTTTGGGTTAAGCAAACGTTGGCGCAGTCATTAGATGGGTGACCGCATAGTGGTATTTGACTCTGTTCAAATGCCACCATGCGGTCTCCGTGCTTCGGAGGGCACGTAAAAAGTCAGTCCCGGTTGTTGTCATTTAAGACGACAGTCGTTAAACCATGCCAAAGGCCCTTCGGGCGGCTTAAACAACTTTGTCACTAGAAAATGTTTTATTTTTAGTTACACGCGGAAACGTACACGTGAATAAAGTAAATAATAATGTGTTAACTAAATAAATACATAAGAGTTAAAGCTTTAACGTAGTTACTTTACCTAGCATTGTACATATGTGCTAATATTGTGCACTTAGCTTTATATACGACGATGTAAACATTGTAAATGTTGCAAATTATTGTTAATTGAATTCTTAGATTTTACTACATGAGAAAGTTTCTTATAACTTAAAAAAAAACTGTATGTAAAAGTTGACAATATAAATCGGAAGATGGCGTTACATGTCCATTGTGGAAAATAGTTTGAACCGAATTTGAAAAACAAAATACTGTTGAATTGAGAATCTCCTCCTTTGTTTGAAGTTGGTAAAAAAAAACAAAACATTAAAATATATCTTAACTGGTTGGTCGGAAAAATATTTTATTATTATTTTTTATTTTTAACTAAGTATTCAGCTACGCAGGAAATAAATTTTCAATATGAAAATTACAACGTTATTTAAACAATCGAATAGGTCAATTACTAAAACACGTGTTCATAATAAATCATAGTTTACTTTTAATTTATTTCTCAACATGTATTTACTCAATATTTTATAGTATTTCAATATTTAAACGGCATAAAAACGTAATGGACGATTTGTAAATCAAATTACTTACATGTGACATGCAATGTTATAAATAAAACAATAAAATATTGTTCATACAAAGGCACGGAAAAACAGATTAATTTGTAAGCCGTTTTTAATAAAAACTAATTTTTATTTACGCAAAAAACTCTTTGGAAAAATATATAACTATAATTTATTTACATATTTTTATGATACGTGTGATATTATTAAAGTTTTAAACACATAAAAATAACAAAGTATAAGGGTCAGCGCAAACCAAGAGGAGCGCAGCGGAGAGGATTTTTTTAACGCACTTGAAAATCAATTTTAAACTACTTGAAATAAAGTGTATAATTGCTTGAACCTGACAAAAAATGCTCGCGCGTCCTCGAGGATGCGCGGGTATCCCCGCGCATACTCGAGGACGCGCGAGCACCGTACGAAAAATTTCAATGTTGTTACTGAGTTTAAAGAGAGAGAACGTCATTTTTATTCTTCTTCAGTCAAAAGAGCAATTATAATCATAGCCCAGTCTACCATCGTTGATGAATTTTCACGAAAACTGGCCTGTTTAATGAAGAATGGTAACCTAGAAAGCTTTCCTCGCGCAGGCTCGAGCAGTCGCGAGCATGCTCGAGCATCCGCGAGCCGTAAAGAAAATGCTCGAGACCGCGCGAGGATTATTCCGGTCTGTCTGCGCTGGGCCTTATATTTTTACCGTTCACTATACATATGTGTAGCGCCATCTAGTATATGTTTCTAATAGCTATAATTTCAGAACTTGATAATAGATGACACTAGTAGTTACATTTTTCAGTAACGATTGGAGACATTTGAAAGATGCAGACATTTATGATTTAAAGGTTTGATCACATAAGGGGCCACTGGCCAGTCTATATTTTAAGGTGCCCTTAATAAATAAGTTAAAACTAAGTTAAGTGTTTATTTTAAACAAGCATCTGTTTACTTATGTATTTGTTTCTTGTGTAAGTCACAAGGTAAATGCTATGAACTCAAAATTTCAATCAAAACAATCCAGTTCATCTTAAAATAAGTATTTGTACTAATTTCAACCATAATACCCTTTAAATAGAGTATAAAACCCATTGATAGTTTTTAGTATTTTTCTACAAAACTTTCGAAGGATAAACGACTTTGAAACTTAAGAAATAGGGTTTATTTTCTTTTGTAAATGTAAAATAGTCGTTTAGTTAGCCAGTCACGTCAAGGCTTAGTAAATAATAAATAATTTAGCCTAAACACATAATGGTTGTGTGCGAAGATACCCATTATTGTGTTTACTTGATATAAAAACATGTATTTTGTAAGTACTTGGGTCTTAAGCGGCTCTGCCCACGACTTTGTCTGCGTTTTAGCATTAGATTTATTAGAGAAATGATAGCAAAGAACCAAAATATCTGTATTTGATCATATAAGCCCTTTAGTAAACAAAGCGAAGCTTAAGAAAATAGACACGAGGTTGGGAAAATCTCTACCTAGATACCATATTTGGGTGTATTTTTATTTATATGAATATAACTATATATTTTAGATAAGCTTACTTTAGTATAATTGATAATAGATATGTCTATATGGTGTATTTAAAAGTTTCTGATAATTATTTATTCGAAAATATTTATTTGTTTTTGTATTTGTTACAGAATAATGGCGAATCCGACAGAATTACGGTCGGAGAGGGTGAAGCAGATGTTTAGTTGGACTACGGGGTGAGTTTACTTATAAATTAACAATTAATAATGCAATACTTTTGAGAAGTGATTACGAACTACCGCTCCGACCCTAAATGGGTTGTGAAGTAAATTATTTTACTAGGACACCTTAGAAGTTGTGTCTTTTAAAACAAAACAAACTAGGATACCTTAAAATTTAAGTCTGGAAGTTACAATGAGCGCCTCTATCGGAACTTTTAGAAAACGAATGACTTTTACCTATTAAGACAATATTTAACGCGTTAATGAAATAATGCCAAAAATTCACACGTTAAGTGCAAATTGGAGGATAATGCTGTCAGATACCTTCAGAGTTTTATTGCTACTGTGTGATGTAAACTTAAAAACTGTACGTGTGGTGTGTGTGACACACTTAAACGTCCCTGACTTTCCCATTTCGGCCAGTTCGTCAGTGACCAACCACTAGACCAGTCCACAAAGGCTCTCGGATCACGTTCGTGTAATATTATAACAGGTTTATAAAGCGACAGACAAAATAAACACGTACAGCTTCACATAACTTCCTCCAAATGATGCAAGCGTTATGAGATTCTGACCTGTCCAATGATGTAAGAGCCACTTTCGCGTACAACTGAGAGGTCGACGAGCAAGCCCAATAACCCAGATGTTTGTAATACTTCATTCAATAAACGCCTCTATAGGTTGCTTCAATAGAAATTGGATACCTTTCTCCTGCTTATGAGTGATGGAGTTCTATTTAAAACGCCATCTACACGTGACTTCAAATGTTACGTAACTTGTACGCAGTGCCATCTGTTGGATTTAGTTCGAACTAGTTGCGGTTAGTGTGTGTTGCGTAATGTCACGCGTCGACACTAGGTGGCGGACGCTGCTATTTCACAGAACTAGTATTTTTTTTATTTTATGACCTCTGTTTCTCGTGAAATTGTATAAAAATGTTTAGAATAAAGTTTTTATATTGTGACGTTTCCGAGTATTGTTAATTATAGTTAACCACATTTATTTTATTCTAGTAAATAATATTTTTATCCGCAACTAGCCGTGTCATAATGGAATTTTAATAATGATCACGATTTAATTCTTTTTAATGGTATATTTCCGTTGGAAACTGATACTATGAGGAAAACAGGGATTAATAGCCGTTACAGTTTGTACCCAGACTGGGCCTCAATAATTTAAAGGCTAATTTATATTAAAATCGCACTGACAGACTGAAAAAGTGACTCACGTGTGGTTAGTTGTATAAAAACAAGTATATTATTTGTGAAAACATATTAAATGAATAATATACCTACATAAATTGGTCAAACGTGATATCTGACTAGTAACCATTGAGCTAGTAAGAATAGAGCGTAAGACAAAATACTTTGATTATCTAATTGAAATCGTTTAACGATGTGTCTTTCTTTAGGCTTCGTAAGAGTCTTGTTTAAATAAACCTCTGTCCACTCTCTATAAAAACAGAATCTTATAAGTCACCCTAAACTGTTTACACTATTTTACAGTCTAAGACAAGTCCCTAAGGCTCTACAGACCCAATTCAAGTAAGCAATTATGAAAATAACTTCAATTATTCTGACTTTTAAAAGGTTTTGATACATATAATAAATGCTCAACATACTTGTGTGTTTACGTGATATTCGATCAGTGATAACTGTCCGTCTCGTTAATTGATTAATTAAACTAATAGCATCCGCGTTTGATACATGTCATGTAGTCGCTAGTCGTTTGTCGATAGTCGATAGCTCTGGATTATTCTCTATCGTTTAGTCTTATTGTGTGCAAATGTACTTGTAAGTGTCCCGAATTGGTATTAAGTACTTAAGCCGCTGACCCCCGTTTTCTGAGTACATTTAGCAGTAGTTTATCTATTCAATAGCGTTAAAACCCATATAAAAAAAAACGTTATTGGTAAGTAAAGTAAAAGTAAGCTAGCAAAGTCTGATGAAAAAACTGTAAATCACTCTTTTTGATAGTTAAAACCTTCCGAATTTCGTTAAGATAGTCAGTTATCTAACTCAACATTTCCTGCCTAGAAATATTTAAGAGGATTATTTCCCCACTGCAACAGGTATTTTTTTTAGTTACGCACCATCTTTTCTTTCTTAAAAAAGACTTTCGCGTTAAAGATAGGTCTATATTCGTACCAACATACATAATCATTATAACCAAGCCCCAAAAACCACTTCGTGGGAATCGTACCTACGACACCAGACCTGCACACAATGATATTTGCGACTACACGTAAGACCACACACGTGGACATCGTCAAACCTGACTTATAGATTTCATTTCTATCATTTCAAAGAGTACCTTCTCACGGTCGAACCAATAGTCTACAAGCATCATAGAACCTTATTCGTATCGATATTTCGCAAGCATTTTACCAAAAAGCTACACAATCTTTACATAGAGTCAGTGCGAGATAGTTGGCGACCTCTGGCTGAGGTCGAGCCAGTTTCGGTCAACATTTGCATCAGCAACTATGTTTATATATCTGTTATATTTTAGACACCTTGAGATGTTTCATTTGGATTTAAAGTCATTAACACTGCAAGGTGATTGATATATTATAGTATTTACTATTTGAAAATAGTATGTCAAGATTTTTTTTGACTGCCTCCGTGGCGCTGTGGTTCGGATTGCCAGGCCGCTACCACTGCCTCGGGAGGTCGTGGATTCCATTCCGACTGTTTCGACCCGAAACAATTATTTGTGCGATCTACAAATAATATTTGTTTCGGGTCTGGTTGTACTTTGTATGTTTGTTAAAGTCCCCGCTACACAAGAGCAAGACTAAGTGCGGGAGTTGTCTTAAAAATGAAAAAAAAATCATAAATATTTCATTCGGAGCCTTCCTTTGGCTTTCAAGCTTATCTCGTAGATATATCACGAGTATATTACTGTTAGAATACGATTATTGGAAAAGTTTTTAGAAGGTACAAAATTGAAAATAATTTGACTGTGTAAAACCTCAGGCAATACACGCTTAAAGTCTCTCTTCTTCCCAATAAATTAAAACTAACTTACAATGCATTCCTGAGAGTTGTTTCAAACAGTTTTTGACGGGATACAAAGTCTCCTTAGACGATCTGGTGGTCTATAGACCTCATCCCTCCCCCATAAAGGGAGAAACTTGCCCAACAGGTTGTGGAGTTATTTTAACGGTAAATGAAATCTGAAAGTATTAGTAGTAGTGGCTTCTAGAACTGTCATTAAAAAGGACCTTTAAAACTTCCGGAAACGTTCGAAGTACAAAACAATATAATTGTACATAAGTAATAACTACTTTTTAATCATTTTACATGTGTCTCAATACCACAAAGTCCGAAAAGTTTTTCTTTTTATCCTCTCGAACATTACTAATATTACAAATAAATGTACTCGCATGTTTGTTACTGTTTTACGCAACAACTACTGGATGGATATTAACGAAATTTGGCATGCAGATTGTTAAAGACACAGGGTGAAATATACCTTAATTTATGTTACGAAAATTATCCCTTAAGCGAGTCAAATAGGGGTTGAAACTTAGTTCCCAAGAGAAGTCGCGCAAGTTATCTAGTGTCAAGAAAATACGTTCTGCTGAACTGCTAAAGTAAATAATTATAGTTTTTCCATATTGGGCCTGCTTCCGTCAACTTTGAGATAGGAATGTGGTCTCAAATTGTAGCCTGTAAACAGCTTTACACAAATACTTATTAGTAGATTTACGCGTAGTTTAAAATACCATACTTTTGGCATTAGCAATACCACCTCTGAACACTTAAATGCTCGTAAAAACTTTTATTTTTACAGTTGGTTTCTTTATACCTAGGCTAGGTAGTCTAGGTACCAATACTATACGAGCCAGACAATAGCCTTAAACAATAAAAAAGTTAACTAAAGAATCAAAACTAGTTGTGTATAAGCGGCCTATAAAATAAAATTAAAAAAGGCTGAAAAATCCAGCCTTTACAGCAGGCTACCGAACCCGGTACGTATTGTCCAAACTCTTAGCCCGTTTATTCGTCACATAAATTTTCCTCGGAATTATTATTTATTTATAAAAATCGTATAATATCTGTTATAGTATATACAGGCTTCTTATGTTATCTTATCTTAGGGGTGGGGGTGCCGGCTAATAGCAAGCTGAGATTTCAACCACTCTTGATCCTTTGTGTCACCCCCTAATTTGCTCCTCTAAAAGTTGGGGGGCAGAGCAAAAATCATAAATAGTATATACTATTACAGGTTTGCATGGTATGATTCTACAAAGACAAATGAAAGGAATTTCACGAATTTTATTGGTCAACTTTTGATAAAAATATGCTTAGCTTTTGGTAAAAAACGGATGAGCAAAGTAAACTAAGATCAAAGGTTTACCACTGGTTGTCATGTAAGGCATCAACAGTGTTTAGTAAAACCATTACGACTGTGGGGTCAGCAGTTCGCTCACGAAGGCCGTCTTATTTATAGACTGTACACGGAAAATTTTCATATACGTACGCGTTTTGTGAACATCTCTGCTTGATTTACGAGGACGATCGTGTTTCATTCTGAGGCTTCTTTGGCGTAAAATGCGTTTATGTATAGAGATTGTTATAATTTATTATTAGGGTGTACAAATATTGGAATATTGTTCGATTATTTAGACTATTTATGAAGGAATATTCGAATATTAAAAAGCCTAAAAGCTTATTAATAAACAATGCCACGGAAGAGTATTTTGTTTATTTTCGTAAATCTCTAGAACTGCTAGTCGAATTTTTTTAAACCGTTACTGTCCCACTGCTGGGCAATGTTCTCCTCCAATATTGAGTGCGCCTAAAGTCCACTAGGCTGGCCGAGTACAGATAGGGACTTATTTTTCACCTATCAGTAATTTTACGCCTGTTATGCTCAAAAATGTGGCCAGGAAAATTCCTAAACTACTACATACTATTATTGCAAAAAAATATTTTACTAAAGGTTAAAAAAGCCTAATATCACTTTGCTCAACCAGGGAAATGAATACAGTCATTCGTAGTCGTTTATACATCAATACTATCAAATTATAATTTTGCAATATTATTCAGTCATTTTAAGTCCTCTGTGCGAGGCGTCTACTAAGTATTGAAACTGGCACGTTTTTCTATACATTTAAATATTACATAACGCGAAGAATATTTCGCATTGAAGTGCAAAATACTTGTGAAGATAAACGTTAAGGCGTGGCATGTATATTTTGTTTGCCAAAGGAGTCTACACACAAAGTCGCCGAACACCCTAAACATGTCAGCGACTAAATTATTCGCAAACCTTGTTCTTAACGTCCTCTATTTTTATTTTTTTTAAACACCTACTTCTTTCAATCTCTGCATCACCCTAAGGTAGACTGGTAGGTTATGCCTTTGGCATTAAGTCCGCCTATATACACATGTATATGAAGTTTAAAAATAAATAAATAAAATAAATTTCAAAATATTTTGAGAATCTTTAGTTAACGACATCAAATTGCTGACATATGCGACATAAATGTCGGTGTATCGGCGATATGTAGACTTCTAATGATTCTTAAACATTTAGGTAAGTCTCTGTGTTTCAGTACATGACTGCTGAAAGTCTGAAATTCATTTCCAGTATGTTGAGTCTTTACTAGCACCCGTTTGCTATTATAACTCTTAAACTTTCTCGTAGCATTTAGTAGCCAATCTGAAAGCATTATTAACTACCTTTGAAATTTTATCCATGTAAGTTTTCTTTTTAAATGTAGCCAATTTTAATTTTATTTCATCAACTATTGAAATGTACAATTTTATCAAAATCGTTTCAGCAGTTTAGTTGTAAATAAAAAAAACATTCGCATTTATAATATTAGTACAAATTTGCTAGTATGCAGGAGCTCTAAGATGGTTCCTCCCATTCAAAGGTTAGTGTCTATTGTATTATAAACTATTGAAAGTTTCTGCAACGACTGTGCAGTTAGGTAACACATAATATACAATACAATAGAATATTTATTTGCTAAACTACGCTAATTTAGTAGGTAGGTAAAGGTCTATCAATATTTTTTTGCAGAAATCTGGTTTATAGTGTCTAAGGAAAAAATATTTTAGCGAGTTAAATTCCTGGTAAAGCCTTTGACAAAAACCTTTTTAAAATAAGATAACAGTGTGTGTCCTTTCAGTTAAATAAGTAATCTTAAATATCTAAAGTTTCCTCTATGGCACATAATTTTACTCCACCATGTATAAGTAAACACCCTCTATATGCTTCTAATCTCATACTCAGACGAAGGACTAACTTATGCCCTTCTATAATTCTATAGTTTTAATTTAAAATCGCAAAGGGCTTAATATTACTAAATTGCTAATTTAAATATGACATAAATACAAATATATTATCCTTATACCTTTGACATTTAACCCTTATGACATAGACTAATGACACAAGTTTTTTTTTTTCACAAGACCATAGACACCATGTAAATCAATAAACAACATGGCGCTTATTGACGTAAATAAATTAGTTGCCAGAGCAAAAAAACAAGGCATCCGCAATTAATAAACATAGTTTTTAATACGGAAAACTTGTGCATGTAATAATTCTATGATCGTTGTTGTTTTTTGTCTTAAGATTATTATTTGTATTGGTTTGACCTGCGGTGTTGCTTGTTATTATAAAATGTATGAAGAACAATTAACACATACGGTTTTTTTATTGATTTAAACAACAATTAATCTAACGATAACTAGTCTCTTTTTACTTTTATATACTACTTAGAAATGGCTTAATATTTTGACAAGGGTTTACTTTGATTCTGCCTATACCCGTAGGTATAAAGCGTGATGTCGTTAATGCATGCAAATTTTGTTTATTTTCAGTGAGTCATCCTGGAAACTACTAAGCATTTTTTTACTATTGCTCTGAAAGCTGCATTAACATAGGGCTTATATATGGAGACTTGATTCCAAAATTTTAAATACATATGTACAGTGTCGAGCAAGAAATTAAGTTGTTGACTTAACTTACGTCAAAATAAACAATATAATATGACGGACTAATGATTTCAAAAACGATTTGCTTTTTTATTCCAAGTGTTTATTTTATCGTTTTTGCTACTCGTTTGCGCGACGCATAAACAACTTTTTGGTAAAAAACTATATTTTCAAATTGCTCTAAATATAGAATACATTTAATGTTTTTTTGATGTTCATATTTATAAAATATATGTATTTCAGGCTATTTCAGTCTTCGTTTAATCTGAAATCCAGGCATTTGACTATCGTCTAATTATAATAATACCCTTGAACTGCTCTTTGCTCTCTATACCTTTTGTCCCATTGCTAGCTAAGGTTTTCTCTCGTCTACTTTTATCGGTCTTTCTATTATTTATAATAATCATTATGATTTATTTTTCTGTCAAAACGAAAAAGTACCTCCGAAAAAAATAACTTATCTACGAAAAAAAGTTATTTTAATCTATCTACCTCCGTCCCTTTATTCTAATCACCGTAGTGTATCAAAATAATTACAAAATACTATACAATTTAAGTATAAGTACTTATATTAAATACAAAAGGTAATTTTCTCTTTATTATAAATGTATTACCTCAGAACGAAGTGAGAGCGATGCAGAAAGCGGAAACATGCCACTTTTGACTTACTTCATACAAATTATAGTACACAAACTCTATCTGTAATAAAATCTATATTTTTGTTATGCGTAGGTATGTTTAATTGGTTATGATAACCATCGTAGAATAGGTTTTTTGAGGAGTTATTATCTAGGGATGTTCACCCGGTTGGTAAACTATCAGTAAGGTAAAGCTATGTGGGTATATTAGGTCCATATTAAATATCTAAATGTCAACTATAGTCTTACCCTCTTATTCATAAAAATATATGAAGTTATGAAAGGCTTATAAAGTGTTTGATAACTAAAATAGGTTTATAGAGTGTTTATAAATAAGAGGGCAAGTAGCCGTTAAACTAAGAATGTTATAAGGTTTCGATTAGTATAAATGACTGTCATTCAAAGTTTCACAAAAGATATCTAGGTTATTGGCTCCTCAGTGCGTTTTTTGTTTAACTACTTTTAATGTTAACCTTGTTTTTAAGTTAATCATTCATTTTTATATTTTAACAGGACATACATGTGAAAAAAAAATACACAGTTTACCGGTGTTTTACCATAAAGTTTTATGTGCTTCTTTCAGTTATGTAGTTTATATGAGGTTTACCATAGACTATACAATGCCAATTGCTACGATCCTTGCAAACGTAGTTTACTTTAAGTATCTACTTTCATTAGACTTATTTAGTACTTTTAGTCCTATCTCCAAGAACTTAAAAATATCTGTCCTATACATACATACAAACAAACAAATTTATTTGTACATAAACAAAATGATGTAACTTTTTCTACCCATGTCATTGATGTATACTTTTTGTTAGTATATCTGTGAACATTTTCCCCAAAACCATGGACTTTGCCATTGAATTAATATTACTTATCGATATGTCTGACAAGTTAAGTAATTGTCTAATATATTATACTATTTGTTAACCTTCGATGGTTTATTTTTTGTTATATTGTATTTATAGTTAAATGTATTTTCTGAAAAGGACGTTAAAATATTTTTTTACTCGAATATTAGAATATAGAATTAAGCTATGTAAAAGAATGATGTCTAAATACTTAAAGCTCTAAAGAACTACATTTTGCTCAACTGGGTAATCAAACTCGAAATCTCGTAATGGGCGTTAGAATGTGATGCTAGACGCTTTTTGATAAAAGCAATAGTTTTTGAAATCATGGGCAGATAGATACCTTTTTTTACACACTTATCAAATATCAATATTTAAATCATATTTATTTTCAAACCACACGGCGTACGACGTATTCTCCAAAACTGCAGTAGCATTATTATTTCTATCAAAACTATCAATTATAAGCAGTTCATATTATTCATGAAATCATGACTCGTACAGTAAGAGGTTTACTTGACTATCAAGTGTTATTATGTGTCGAGACAGTGAGTTACGTCATAAGATTGTTGATTACTATGTTGCACTTTTTTGTTAGTGAATTAATAAATAAAACTTGAAGCAGACAGTCGGTTTCAATAACTTACCTCTAGGTACGGATAGGACTGGTAGATCTTCCGATCCGCCGCAGCGCAGTGAGAAAGATAGTTACAGCAAGGTTTTGGTTTGACTCTCATAGGTAACAAAACATTTCGTTATTTCAATATAATCAAGAGTCGAGGCGACTAGATTGTAGACAAGACTTTAAGGCTGTTGCTGAAAATTCGAGTCATTTAAACAATTTAAAACTATAGTTCAAGCCCGTTGTGAAGTTTTAGTAAGTATTTGTAAGTTAAGGTTAATCTTCATAAAAGTTCAATGTAAGTCTTATGTTAATATATTCCAATGATAGGTGGAAATAAGCATTTACATATTTATCCATAACATATAAAAGGAAAAGTCAATTTTAAAAAAGAATTTCTAGAATATCACAAAAGGGAATGCAACATATTAATTACTTCGTCCACAAGGTCTGCAAACTATTCGTTTATTCTGAACGAAATCCGACATTTACTTGACTCAAAGATAAAAAATAAATAAAACAATCCTTTTACCGATATTTAAAGTCTTTAATACGTATATAAAAGGTACATAAATACTGGTTATTTACGGAAAAGTACGTAAAGTAAGGTAACAGTTGGTTGCGGCCCTCAAACTGTGACCCTGCCCGTCGAACCCATTACATTAATAGATGTATATAAGGTGAACTTGTTGTAAAATCTGGATTTTTCGAGTGTCGACTAGTTATTTAATGTATTAAGCATACTAGATTAATTATACGACTTTGTTTGAGTGTAATTTTGGTCAAATAGCAAGAGTAATGTAGCTTTCTACGAGTGTGAAAATTGTGTAAATCGGACTAGTCGTTTCTGAGATGCGTCTATTATTACATAGATAAAACGTTTCTTTATATAGATTAATAACTATTTTTTTTAACCCTTTACTGTCCCACTGCAGGGTAAGGGCCTGCTCCCAAACGAGGGGGAGGGGTTAGGCTTTGATACTAAATTAAAGTAGATAAAACTACCGCAACTGTATTTTAGTGAATAAAAGCTGGACTAAAGATTTAATATTAACTAGATTAAATAAAGAAATATAGAAATCTAGTGCTAAATAGATTAACTTTAGTTACCAAAACAATACACTTTTTAAATAAGGAAATTCTCTCCAGTTTTAAACACGCCACACAGAAAATGACATTCAAAGCCAATTTTGTAGTTATAAGACAGTTCAGTGACTATGTGTCTAATGCAAGAAATAAATAAATACACCTTAATTTGAAACTACAATATTATAAACACGTGAATGATAATTTACATACTTTTCAGGCACACGTGCGAGGTCCTAAGAACTCTATAGACATCGTTTGATGGATCTGCATGTATAATATTGAATAGTAAAGTCGCTTTTGATGTTTGTTTGATATTTCCTTTAAATGGTGTAAAGGATTATGATACAATTTTGCTATGATTTAGAGTATTTTAAAGTATACGTTAAACAGAAGAATTATTTGTTTGTTGATAAAAATATTTTACGATTTTTGGCCATTAACTGGGTGCGAAAAAGTATGAGATTTGATATTAATAAAGTATATATAAGCCCTAACCCTTTCCTCATTCGGAAGGAAACATTAGCACAGTAGAGGGACAGTAACGGGTTAGAAAATACATAGGTATGTTGGGTAAAAATATAAATTCAATACTTATTATATGACTTTTTCTAATATAACTTTTGAAACACAATTGACTATGGTCAAGAAACAACTTTACGGCGACAAGAAAAATTGTTGTTAAATGTATAGAAAAATCCGCGCAAAGTCGCGTCACATTCCTATACCATTACATATCAATCAAACAGCAAAAATAATCAAGTTTTTGCCCATCACAGACCGTAGGTGCGTCAATCTGCCAAATATGAAGCTAAATACAGGTGAGACGGTGTAAAGTCCGCACATAACTGGTTGTACAAGGACATAAGAAAACGTTCACGTTTGTAATATTTTGTATTATAACGTGTTTCTGAACTCAATGCAAGTCAATGGAAAGATAATATTTAAACTTTCAATATTTGCTCATTTAAGGATATACTGAGTCCCCAACCCGCAATTGGCCAGCGGTCCTTAGTGTAGGTACTTAAGGCCTAAGACCTCCCTCTTTCCAGGAGGAGACCCTTGCCCAGCAATGGGATATTATTGGGGAAATATATTAATTTATAATTTTCATTATTTGGGTGTAAATTTTAGAAAGTGTTCTATGTTTGGTGACTTCAATCAATCTCTTTCCGAAATTTAACCAAAATGGATTCAGTAGTTTTTGAGTGAGAACGTAACAGATAGTCTTATGGACTATAAGAGAATAGACGCGATTATGTATTTAATTTTAATTATTTTACATTACAGCGTGGGACCTGGTTGCGATCTGAACAAAGAATTTAATCAATACTTTTGTGTAATTTGTCGTCAACTTAAAGTCGAACGGTCGAACTAAAGGCCAAACCCTTCCTTCATTGTACAACATGCTCCTTGCAAGTCATAGTCTAATAGGGAATAACATTTCTTAGTACCAAATAACTAGCCAAATAGTTTTATTTACTAAAGTTGAGTAATACTAGGTATATAACAGAAATTCCAATGACATGGTGACGTAGGTAACACATCTGATACATATTATAATATATACATACGATGTTGAAACTGGATGTTTGTACGTCACACTCATAAAAAAACATGTTTGAAGTGTTTTTTAAGCCTGCGTCGTTGTCAAGATTTAAGTAAGGACTGAATATTACTTTCTGATGATAAGATACCTATACAGTTTGTGTTTTGGGCCCTCTGACGCACGAAGTAAATTTTTTTTTTCTTGTTTTTTTGGGAATGGGGCTTTCCACCGATACACTCTTTCTATAAATAACAATTTGTTGCGTTATTAAGGTTTTATTTTTGAGAAAAATATGTATGTATATTATTCTTGTAACATGGGTTGAACTAATTTCAGGACAAGTGACTGAGCACCTACAAGATTTTCCTTATTATTTTTTTCTCGCTGTTATAGATAGTGAAAAGCTGCTATGATATGCTTGTAATTTCATATAAGTTTAGGTTTCTTTTTACACGAAAGTAACTACATAATACAGCTAATGAAGTCTTTTCTTTCTTTCATCATTACAGTGCACATCTGAGCACTGAAAATAATACACTCTTCAATTTTCCATCTCGTGCAGTCTTTAAGGCATGTAACCTTCCAAAATATATTTTTTTGATAATATCTTGTAGTAATAATCGCGTTTCGACCATTAAACATCGTCCTAGGGTATTGGGAACCGGTCACACAACCTTGCAAGCCATTCCCCGGCTTATTTTTAACTAAAATGAACGAGCTCCAATAATCTTCGAGGTTATACACATGTTATAAAAGTTATGTGTGCTAAGTTATGCCTAATTTCATTACGACATCGAAATTTTAAAACACTCTCACGTGTGATGAACACGAGTATCTGTTCTGAGCCTGGTAGTTTTGTTTATATAAGCATGTTTAGTATATATGTATGACACGGTGTATGAATGTGAATGTTTGTTGTTTGTTTGTTTGTCGTACCTATGGTTAATGGTCAACCTAGTGTCAAAGTTGTTCAAGCCGCCCAAGAGGCCTTTGACTTGGCTTAACGCCTGTTATCTTAGTACACAACAGCCGGGACCGACTTTTTACGCGCCCTCCGAAGCACGGAGACGCCCAGCTCAAGTACCACTATGCGGTCACCCATCTATGGAATGACCGCGCCAATGGTTGCTTAACCCACAGATCGTTTACCGACCGGTGAGCGCAACTGGCTATGGGCGCCTCAATGTGAATGAGGCTAGGGAATTTTGTAAGGATCGTACCAAGTGGCGTTCTTTGGTTTCTGCATACCTCGTAGGGAAAAAGGTGTGATATTATGTATGTATGTATGAGTTTATTTATCAGTTTTTTAGTCACCGTACCACAAATTCTGCTTGGTTTGGAATTAGATGACCGAGTAGGAGGATCTATTGATATTTATTTATCTATTATTGTTTCATCCATCAAACCATTTATATAATTAAAACGAAAATAAAAGTCTCTGTCTATGACGACTTTACTTTTTGAGATTTGATACTAAGATAGATATAACATTATGTTGCAGAAAAGGGCCGTTTTTAATTCAGTCGAGCGGCAATCGTTTTTGAGACAATATCTACGTGATAATACATACATAATACTTGAGGTCATTTACTTGCTTGGCAACTGTTCGGTACTTTCACAATTTTGTCCGCTGACAATTTCTTGTATGTACCTGAAAAGCTTTGTCATTATAAATCAAAATTTGGCGGAAATGCAAGAATTCACACGCAAGCGGAAGCCGGTAGCTATATGTATTTAATCATCTCTTCCTGTATCATAATTATGTTTATTAAGATATTTATTATATGCACTGAAATGCGTGAGAGAGCTAGAAGGACAAAAATGAATCCCACTCACTGATAAATCGGCAAAAATGGTTAACAGTACCTGAAAATTGTTTACTTTCAAGTTTGTGGAAGTTGGGGTCGCAGAATTCAGAAGCTTGTAAAGCCAAATATTCGTTTATACCTATGTATGTGTCATTTTAGTTTATGGTCCTGAATATAGCAGCAGTAACTATAAATATATATTATACTTACATAGCTTAGCCTTTATTCCAAACTATGTTGGAGTCGGCTTCCAGTCTCACCGGATGCAGCTGGATACCAGTGTTTTACATGTAGCGACTGCCTTTCTGACCTCCACAACCCAGTTAGTTACCTGGGATATAACACAATACCCTTTCGGTTAGACTAATTGTCAGACTTTCAAGCTTCTGACTACTGTTAACGACAGTCAAAGATCTTCGAAAATGACAGCCGGGACCCACAATTTAACGTGCCTTCCGAAACATGAAAGTTTAAACTTATAGGAGCGGTGATGTCAAGTGGTATTTTTCCTGAACATGCATCACAACATATTCGGTTTTACCGCCCGGCTAATAATGCCGAACCAAATATGTTTGTAGCAAGCCTGTAGCAAGTCTTAGCCATGATATAATGCGTGTATATGTCATACATGGCTAATATTCTACAAAGTAATCAAAGTATTTAAGTCGACGGATGTTTGGGCAATTAAGTCATTATTTCACACACTGAGCACCACTGAGCAACGTTAATTAGTATACAATGTACGCAAATTTAGGCATTAAACATTTAAATGTGGTTTTTATTGAACAATCTAAATACAGTAGGCTATGAGAAGATTTTTTATGTGTAATTATAAATATAATATTATATTATTTTAAGCTTTATAGCTTTAGCAATTGTTTTAAATAACTGTTCTGTCGGTTAATAAAAACATAGTAGATAATTAATACCTAGGTTGCTTTTAGTAACCCATTATTATTCCACTGCAACGCAAGGGTCTCCTCCCAAACGAGGGACAGGTTAGGCCTTGTATCTACCAGGCTGGCTAAGTGCTGGTTGGGGATTTTGCATGCCCTCTATAAAAATATTAAACTAATTTTAGGCATATGAATTGCGATGATTGTGTGTATTTTGTACACCTATACTTGCAGCTTTAGTTATTACGAGAGTAGTTATAAGTACATATATTAAAGTTTACCTAGCATTCTTTATTCCATCAAAAGCCAAAGAAATGTTCCAATAATCTCATTAGTATTCAAATGTTGTAATAATATCTAGACGGCCGGACTAAACCCAGTTTTAACATTCTTTCGCACTAGAATTTATTCTACTTTTAATTTCCGTCAATGAATTAAAGATTATGTAATAATTAGATGACTAAAGGCGGAATACTGTAGCGGCATTTTAGAAATACTATTAAAGCCTTTCTATGACAGTCATAGAGGCAATTTAAGCCTTAAGAAATACTTATATTTGAGAGACTTTTCAGTAGTTTGTAGGTAGTTTTTTTTAATTAAGACTATTATAATATATAATATTACTCTACTAATATAATATTACTCTTGTGCCGCGGGGACTTTACCAAACATACAAACAACGGACACAAAGTGCAACCAGATTTGAAACATTTGGGAATTAATCCACGATCACCTATCGTACTAGTAGCGGCCTGGCGACTACCTTAAACATAAGTCACAAAATCGCAGCCACAAAATTTGAATCAGCCTACGTTGTCTCAAATTTTGTGATTAGTTATTGAACAGAATAAGATGTATAAGGTGTTCTGACGGCACTATATACTAAAACATCCTTAAGGTAAAAGAAAACTTCGGTTCTTCTGATTTTTTGCCAAAAAAATAATTTTTCAAACTCTTTCTTTGGCAAAAAACGCAACATTAAACCAAATTTTTAACCAGGAAAAGCATAAAAATCCCTGATCTTGCACCACAATGATCCAGTATTAATCAATCTATTTACTCTATAACAGTGTGTTCATAATGATCGCTAATGAGTCGTCCTTGGACTGTCGACTGCCCTACTCGGTCACGTCACGTTCCTAAGAAACTGTTTAGGAAAACACGCTACACCTCAGAAATATGAATCAACTTTATAAAAGTGTTAATTAATACATAATATCTTATATTTTCGTATTTCCCCGTACGATGAGTGGAGATTATGGAAAAATACGGATTTATGTATTCAGTGATTAACGTGAGAGCCAATAGCTTAGTTCCTAAAGCAATGGATTTGCGATCGAGAAGTCCTGGGTTCGTTTCCCAATTGATGTGATGCAAGATGTTAATTCACATAAGCGTGCTTTACCACAGAATTTAATGGGATTTTTCGTATTGTGTGTTTCTAAAAGTTCAAATAATTTAGATTATAAGATTTAATTTAGTATTGATTTCAATACTCAGGGAAAGTTGGTCCTTTTTTCGGATAATTAGGCATGTAGTACAATATAGTAAAGTGGGATTTTGAATATGATTTATAAATGCTTACGTTCAAATAATTTGTATATGAATCAAATTATCGTTGGTTGTCGTTTTTCCCACTTAGATAAACAAGGTTGTGGAAAAATACAGATTAAAATGTAAGTGGTTAATTTTAGAAATTATGATTCAAGATGGAATGGAATTTCATATGTTGGTATTTCCCAGGGTACTTAAAGTGGATTTATATATTTAGGTACAACCATTGAGCTTTGATTGCAACCTTTTGTAAAAGAAGTGACTGTCTCCGTGGCGCAGTGAAGAGCCTGCTTTACAGAATTCGACTTTGATATATTACTATTATATTAGCATGAAAAAGAGTTCAGGCAAATAACTATCTCATGTTTTCTTATATAACTCAAAGGTGACAGACTGAACGACATAGTGATCTATCAACACACAGCCCAAACCACTGGACGGATCGGGCTGAAATTTGACATGCAGGTAGATGTTATGACGTAGGCATCCGTTAAGAAAGGATTGTGGTCAATTCTACCCCCAAGGGGATAAAAATTCAGCCACAAACCACGCAGATGAAGCCGCAGTAAAAGCTAGTAAACTATTTATTTACATAGTTTTCCGCCAAAATCTGTTTAGTAGTTTTGGCGTTATAGAGTGACAGAAATACAAACTTCCGCACAATTTTAGTAGGATAAGTTATATCAGTTTTATGTATTTCCTTTTAGATATAATGTTATTTACCTAGTACAAGGAAAATATGCATAGTCAATATATTAGTCAACAATATTAGTTGTAAATGAGTCATGAGGTTAAGCAATGTTGCCGCGGTCTGCGTTCTGATTGGTGACTGATTAAGTTCTGTGTATTGCATTGTTTTGGGTCGATTGTTTCCTAAAGTTTGAAATATGAAAAATAAAATGGTTGAAATATTAAGGTTTCGGAGGTGGCTATGATTTGGGTTTGGGTGAAAGGCAGTGAGACAGTAATGGGTTATATTTTATTTTATCTATATCAGTTATTAATGGTTTCTACTTGTACTATCCGTAACTTAATTAAGAAGGTACTAAAATTAGCAAATAACTTTTTATTAAAATGCGAGATTTCGTGACGAGAGATACGTATTTTATTTACCTTATCTATAAGTACTGAATGAATTTCAATGAAACTTGGGATAAAGGTATATTGTTCAATTTATAATCAATACTTTTTGACACGAGAAATCTTACCACACGCGCGAAAATACGATCAGTAGCTTAGTCTCGTTCTCACAATCTCTACTATCAATAGAGCCCCGTTCCCGCGAGCTCTACATAGAGTCGATTGTCAACAGCATTGTGTTCTATAGTTATGAGAGAGTAGAGTGTGAGCTAGTTCATATTTACACTACACTATTGACTCTATGTAGAGTTCGTGTTATAAACAAAGCCTGAGACTTATTTAAGAACCAGTGTACCTGTGTGATTTTGGAAATTGAAGCAGTGTTACTGAAAATAGTAACTTATGCTTCAAAACGGGTCTTCTACTACCTTCGTCCAAAATAGAATCGATTTAAGTTTGAAAATAACTCCCAATTACTTTCGTCCCTCGTGTTTCGTCCGAACCATGTTTTTGGCTGATTTTTAAAAACAATTATGTACTTTTTTATTCATCAATATATAACATAAGAGAGCGCGTTGGCAAAGTGCAGCTCGCGAAAACTGCATACTCTCGAGAAATGTGAAGAATGAAGATAGAAACGATCATTATTTGAAACAAAACAAAGCCTTCTACCCAACATTTGACATATTTATATAGTATAGTCCCCTGTATTATGTATTTTAATCGTATATTTAATTATTCGGTGGAAATCCGACTCAGTACCCGTGCAAGCGTAAAAGCCTAATACATAAACAGGATATGCAATGTTTTTTTTACAAAACAGTATAAATACCATTTTTGGATTTTATTACATTATTTTATTACAATGCAGTATTGTTTTGGTAAAATTTTGTAATTTTTTTTTGAAAAAAAGTCCTCACAATTTTTGCATAAAGTAAAATAATATATATTTTAATGTTTATTTTTAAACATTTTTGGAATATATTTATTGCAATTGTTTTGCTAACATCTTTGCCGTTTTTTGGGTAAAAATCCCTCACAATTTTTGCATAAAGTCGATAAAAAAATATCTTAATGTTTATTTTCATTACAAGAAAAGACAACAAAGTATGTATTTATGATTAATATAAAAAATATATTGTAGAGTCGACGTTATCTGTAGCCATGATCTCTACCATACAACCTTTGGATGAGCCACAGAAAAACAGCTCAGAGGCGGGTCTCTACATAATTATTGTTTATAATATGTTTGTATGTTTAGTTATGAAGAAAATAATTAAAATCGACTCTACCATGAGTTTCTAACTTTTGTAGATAGTAAGATGCATTGAAAATCACCTCTATCAGGTTTATGGTTGGTCTGTGGTTTAATAACTTAGGGTCAGGTAATGGTTTTTGATCATGGTATAAGGTAAAGTAAATTTGATAGGAGAGTGTTATAAGCTTACGAAAGCCTCCAACCGCTCTTTGCTAGTAATGGAATTAAGCTTAATCTATCGCATTTTGGGAGAAAACTCATGTAGTGGTGTAGTACTGTTTTAAATATAGTAATATTGTATTTTTTCCTGGATATCACAGGTCACTCTCTTTCGTAAGAGATTCGGTCCTTTGAGAGCCTAACATGGGATAGAGAATTTCACCTCTACGTGTAACCGGAGGAAAATCACATATTTATGTAACAGTCAGATAAAAATATTTTGTTTATGTCTCTACAAATACAAAACCATTTTTAATTATTGATGAGTGAGAAATTTTAAATGTCAAATAACTCTAATACTAGACAAATTTTAAAGATGATTCAACCAAATTGGCAATATGCAAGATGAAGCACACCTTCTATTATACAATGAAGTCGCATGGCGCAATAACTAAAGTGTACGCCACGCCTCTACCATTGCACTGAGTATCGTAGCTTCGACTCCCACGCACAACTGAGATTAAATTGTTTTGAATTTGGGTGTAGTTTTTGCTCGAGATTAATATAATTACAAAGTCGGAGTCAAGAAATTAGCTTTATGATAGCTGGCTCTGATCATAATAAAAATATAGC
Source organism: Anticarsia gemmatalis (assembly GCF_050436995.1). NCBI lineage: Eukaryota > Metazoa > Arthropoda > Insecta > Lepidoptera > Erebidae > Anticarsia > Anticarsia gemmatalis. The sequence goes on along the minus strand of NC_134768.1, from coordinate 818,289 downwards.
GACTCTACATTATTTACGTCATCGCAAATATATTAAAGTTTTCGTCCTGTGTGTTTGCGTATTTCGTCGTCACTCGTCAAACCAGAACTTAATGATATTGTTTATGTGACTTTCACTAAAACTAGTCTGTAAGCACTCGAAACATGATCTACCTACGAAATTACGACAAACATTCCTGAATGTTATCACTTATAATCGATTCAACTCGAGTTACTCTCAGGAATCTGCACGCAAATCTCGTATTATCAAGCAACACATTGAAGGCTTTCAATCTAATTAATATACAAAATTAGCGAACGAACCAACCGAATAAAGTTACCCATTACGAATGTGTGTGTGCCGATTGGGGCAACGAAAAAAACCCAGTGTTGCCGAAACTACTTGCGTCATACCTTCTTGCTTGACACGGCGGACTGGCCACTAAGACACTGTTGTCTGTGGAGCCGGTTTAAAAAAAAGAACGCGGCGCGCGGCTCCGAGCGAGAACGGAACGTCAGTAAGCGATCGACCGCGCCGCACAGCACACGTCCGCGTTCGCGCCGAAAATTCGCGCCACAATTTAGAAAGTTTCGTAAACCTTTACGCAAATTCCGCGTTACGTGTGTGTGTGAGTGTGTTTTTACATTTTATTAATAATATAATTTGGTTATTTTTGTGTTTTGTTTCTGTGTACTGTGCTGTGAATTGAGTACATGATACAAGGAAGCTGACCAAAGGCCATCGAGATGCTTATAACGTAAGTTTTTAAAGTGACGTGCTTAGAATAACATTATAATAATTACTGTGATTGATTAACCAGTAATTAAAAACCTTAGTACCTATAAAAACATAGTTAAAATACCGTCTAACTATGTATATCTAACCATCTTAAATACGTTGAACAAGTACGACCGCAAAATATTTTTAAGTATTGCGAAAATCTTTAGCTAAGTCCGATGCCGTTCGGCACGTTCCGATTTGACCCAGAAATTAATTTTTGGTGGTAATTTGCATGAGTTCTTGCATTAGACTCTATTGGGAACACATCAAAATTGTTTTAGCATATTTTCATAATACTTTTTGTTGATTACGACAATACTGCGGATCGGAATAGAAGTGATTTTTAGATGTGTTTTTTTTCTGCCATAGAGTTGCGATGCTAAGAGCGTTTTAGTATTATTATGTGTAATTATGAAACCGCTCCGTCTACTAATGATAATTATACAATATTATACTAATTAAATAATAATCGTTTCTATAGTATTTACTTCAATGATAGAGTCTGTAGTATCGCGGCACGTGTAAGTGAAATATTGTAAGGATGTAGTAGAAATGTTTAAATAACAAACTCTATGTGTGAACGTGCTCTACCAGATGTTGGTAGAGTCGATAATCGAGAGATAAAATTGCATTGTCTCCAGATTTGTAGCGTTTTATTCTACGATATTGGGGTCAGGGTGAACGTGATTTTGTCCGGAATTCAAATACCTAGTTTTCTAGCCATATTTCTACAGTACAAACAAATAATTTGCTTGATTCTCTACCTAATACAGATCAACGTTTTATAATAATTAAGAATGATATAAATTTGTGTAAAGATTTCGAGATTTGTCTAGAATTGTAGAGTCATTAAATTGGCTTTAAATAATATCGCTTCTAAAGTTAACTAGTTAAAATGTTTCTTGAACAGATTCTAACCACGCTCTACATATTCTGAGACTCTACATTCATTTTTCTTTTACTTATACTTGTAGTGAAATTAAAATAGACACTTTCACACTCCGTTGTTATATTGTCTGAGAGAGGTAGAGTTGCTGCTCTACTAAAAATCTTCATTGATTTTTCTTTTCGTTGTCATTTTTGTCGTGTTATTTGAGGCGTTCATAGTCGTACTAACCGGTAGGTAATTGATTGATGAGTTGAGCAAATTTGACGCGGTCTAGCTTTTGATGGGGGACGGCTAATACATACCTGAGCGTTTTTATGATATTACCACTAGACTTAGCAAATTAAATAGTATCAACATCCTTCTGTGAGAGTTTCCACACTATTACGCTACTAATATATGCATATTAAACTCTATCATCATGTATATCTTTTCTTTACTAGCCGCAGGGTATAAGCCTACTCCTTTTTACGCTAATCAACCCTGTTTTTGGCCATTGGTGTGTGTCTAGGCTGTATACAAGATCTTTTACATTAGTCATCTCCATTTTCCATAGTTTTTGGTCATCAGATTTCTAAAACTTAAAAACAGTCGTTTACAGTCAAGAATATTGACTCTACCACTCTACATGTATTTTGAATTTGAACAAAGAAATTAAACTATTAAAATTTTGATATTTAGACTCAGCTATCCATATTCAATTTGGAAATATTTTCCGTATTATTTTAATATAGCAAAATAATATGATGCAGTAATTTTAATGTTTTATATGTCAAATAAACTAGTTTTGTTTTAATTGTTTTTTAATGTGTATACTATAGATCTATACTTCTATATTTATAAATATTATAAAAGGAAAGATTTGTTATGTAAGAATATTTGTAACGTATTGGCTGAAAAACTACTAGACTGATTTAAAAAAAAAAAAACCATTTGGATGCTACATTATTACTGATTATTCACTGATTTACTCAATTCTGTTTTGTATACCTTCTCCAGCCGCTATCTTTGCATACAAGGGTCTATAGTAAGTTAGTGGACTCTACAATACCTGTTAAAGAAAAGCGAACACGTACTGTCTCGTAACACCCTATTTTTGGCTATCCATCCAAAACCTGTCCTTGGTAACAATAACTTAACTTTGTTTCCAACCAGTTAAAGTTTATGTTATAATATATTTATTTATTTAGTATTTAACTACCGAGTTGCTTATTATTGCTTATTTTGTTGTTCATGAGAAATATTAATATCATTAATTTAATTATACTTTTGTATTTAAATTTAATTATTAATGGAGATTTTGTCATTGTAATTTCAACTGGTTATTATATTCAAATTCAATACCCCTATTGGGAAGAAAGAATTTTAATTTCTTCGCAAAATTGCATATTAATAAGTTTAGTCATTTTTGCGTAAGAGTCAAAAAGAGTAGTAGACCACATCGCACATATTTTTCACGTACATATAACTTCAGAAATTTCTAGACTGATTCTCAAAACTATGACACTTATCTAAATTTATGTTCATAGGTACTTATACCACGGAAAAAAGTTGGAAGATTATGGAAAATCCTTCCAGAACTATCGAATAATATGTAGTTATAACAGGCTAGAACTGGTTCACAATAAACTCTAGGTAGAGTCTTTGTTTCCTTTGTAAACTGGCTCTACATAGAGCAGCGTTAATTATGTGTTTATTATTGAGTTTTTCCCAGATATGTAGAAGTTAAGTTATTTATTTATAACTAGTTTTTACCCGCGACTTCGACCGCCACCTGAATTTTCCCATGGAAATGCGTCATTTTCCCGGGGTAAAATGTAGCCTATGTCCTTTCTCGGGTATCAAAATATCTCCATACCAAATTTCATGCAAATTGGTTCAGTAGTTTAGGCGTGATTGAGTAACAGTCCGACAGACAGACAGAGTTACTATTACATTTATAATATTAGTATGGATTACATACATACTTAAAATCCCGCTTTCTTCTTATAGAGGTAGACAGAGACCAGAGAACGTCACTTGATACGATCCTTACAAACTTCCCTTGCATCATTCGCATCTATACATCGTGTCATACAGGACCGCCCGGTAAGGTTTCGTAGTAAAAGGTTTTGATGGTGGCCATGACATTTATAGACATGGTTAGAGGTTCAATTTCCACCAGTAAAAAAAATGTGTGTATGCTACAAATAGTTGTAGATCTTCCGTTGTTTGTATATTTGTAAAGTCAAATTACCCGTAGCTCGATTCCCTACTACTATCGACTACCGATAGCTATAGAGAAATTTTACACGAAAATCTGTATAGCGCCTCTACCGGGCTTTCGTAGGAACTATTTTGGCAGTACATTTTAAATGTCAAACTCTCGATACTCGACAGTACCGACTATAGAAAATCGCGCTACCGTTCTTAGGTCAAAATGACATGTCATAAAGATCTTAGTTCTAGAATTGTCATTATCAACTAAAACTAGGATACTTCTATCAATGTTATGAATTTCTTGGTTATAAAATTCTCTGTGAAGTTTTTAATTAGTTTGAAATCTAGGACTAATTAACTACGTTTATATAATTAAAGAGTTATTTTAAACTTAATGAACATTCGTCGAAACTTCGAGTAATGAGTATTTTGCACAGTTTTGTTTCTTTAACTTAAAATGCAAAGTTATTGTCGTAAAACTGTACCTACATTTGCTAAAAATTAACAATTTGATATAATGTACCGTCGTAAGTTTTGATAAATGTTTTAAAATAACGGTTTTTTAGACAATTTCGAGAAAATTTTGGTGAGCAATCTTTGCTAATATTGGTGTTGGTCTCCATGGGGAAAAGGCGTAGTTTTGTTTAGCTAGTGTTATTTAAATATAATACTTGAATATAGAGCTGGAGGCGTTTCTTTACAAAAAAAAAATACATTTTGCACAATTTGCTTATTTTTGAAAGCAAGCAAGCGTTCCTCGATCTGTTGCTATTCTATCTATTATCAAGTGTTATATGGTGTAAAAACTATTTCTAATGTTTTTAATGGTTGTATGTGATAGATTGTTCTTAAATGTGACAATCTCAGTATGTAACTCGTTTTCATCGAGACTTTGTGGAACCGGGCATGCTAATGACAATTTGGAATGTATCTAAAAATACAAAATAGTTGAAATACAACAAATATTCTCATCCTTATTAATCGTTTTGATTACTACAAGTTGTTTTCTGTCTTCGAGCACAAATCACACGAAACTAAAACTAGTTTTGTTTGCAATAAAATGTAAATTAAAAAACTGACTGATTCAACCTCTACGATGTGATAAAAAAGCCTTGCTTATTTTAAAAGAGTTCTTCCGTAGTTCATATTACTCTTGTCAGATTTTGTAAAGAACACATAGCTTTGCCCGCGTGGAATTTCTCCCCCTTCGATGGGGAAATTACAAAAAACCTTTCTTTTAGTGCTCCTTTACACTTCCTAAGGAACCTTCATACCAAAAGTCAATTTTCTACGCTCAGCAGTTTTGGCTGTAGGTACATTGTCCATCAGTCAGTCAGACAGTCACAAGAGTTTTACATACATATGTTGATTACTGAATATTCTTGCCTTTCTAGTTAGCCGATAGTAAAACAAGCCAAAATGAATGGGAAACGCGCTACGCGTCGTAGCTCCTCTAAATAGCTGTCGACCGGGAACATTCCCAGTATGATGGCAACATTGCCACGTCAAAGTTGTTTTTGACACTCAAAGGCTTTTAACTTGGCTTAACAAGTCATTGTTGACCAAACATGACGTGTCCATCCAAAGGAAGGAGGTACTCAGCTAAAATACTACTAGATAAGTGGATCTTTGATCTTTAGACTTTTAGACTTACTGTAGATATGAGACAAAGATCGTTTACTAAACCGATTGTTTGCCAACCGTTAAATCTAATTGACGTCACGCAGTTCATACTATGGCTCATAGGTATTGAATAAAAATGTAAACATCACTACATAGTATAAAGCAAAGTCGCTTCCCGTGTCTGTACCTATGTCTGTATGTATGTATGCTTAGATCTTTAAAACCACGCAACGGATTTTGATGCGGTTTTATTTAATAGATAGGGTGATTCAAGCGGAAGCTTTATGAGTTAAAAGTTATAAAGAGTTTTTGGTAAAATAACTGTGTAAACCGGGCGACGCTGGGGCGGGCAGATAGTAGTTTTATATAGTCACCTATTCGACAGGTTAATTCCACGATTTCTTAAGGCCTATCTTGAAGCTTGATCATAAATATTCATGTCAAATTCAGGTTCATTTTGTAATCTTGGGGTCAAAGACACCATAAGTCACCTGTACCTGACCTTGGGAGACCAGGACGAGTAGACGTGAGGCTTGTGGTCATTCCCCCCTCTTTAGGCACTGTATGAAGTTTGTGACCCCACTGTAAGGTCAATAATCTTTGCGTGTGACCGTTCATTTTTGATTGCATTGAATTGAAAATAAATAACTATATTTGTGAAGAATAAAAAATTAAGATGAATGAATTGAATTGAATTTGAAGATGAGTGATTAATGTTTTTGTAATAATGAACAAAATGTTGCCTAGTGCCTTTGGCCCATTCTTTTTATACTAAAATGAAGTCGTTCGAGGAATTAATTTGAACATCAAAGATTCTTCGTATTATGTGTCAAAAATGCTCAAAATTATTCCGAGAATAATCTTATCTGAAGATGGGTAAAATTTCCTTCAGACGTAGTTTTCCTTTAAGGAAAAATACCGACAGATTTTTTATCCAATCTCATTTTAATAGGCTTGCATCATAAGGGTTAAAGGTCACCACAGAAAAAAAATTGACAGACCTTTAAAATATTTTTTGCAAAATTCCATACAAAAAGTTTCCATGAAATTATTTAAAATATTTTTTGTTTTTGCTTAATATTTATTTCCTGCTATTGCGAGATAAACTTGGCTTTTTTTACGTGTTAAGTAATAAACGGCAATGAGTGTGCGAATTTAAACGAACTTTGATCAGATGATACGAGGCAGAGTTTTGTAATATTGAAAGTATTCTAAAACTATTTTAAGATTATAACTACGTGTAATATTTCTATATTACCTTCGTTTAATACGAATGTGTATTAATTTTAGTAACAAGTGTTATTTTGTATTACCAATTATATTTGCCACTGAATGCCTTATTAGGCCTGCCATTTTATTTTAGTAGTAGCCCGAAGGTGTCAATTATAGGGTGTGAAAATCGAATTGTTGTTTTCAATAAATTTGTTTTTTAACATATTTTTTACAAGGAAAGTAATAGAAAAGTTACCGAAAATATAACGAGCGAAGACGCATGCAGAAACAAGTATAAGTACCTATATTTAATACTGATATTTTTTTAGCTTTTAAACAGACTGACAAGCAATTTAATTTCTAATATTTTATATTCATTACATCATTTAAATAATAAAGATGAGTTTTTATGAAATACATATCTGAATTGCGATTGGCTCCGGGTGAGCTAGCCATGAATGTTAGTGAGTCAGCATTTCTAGTTAACATGATGAAATGTATTACACAAAGTGATTTAGTAATTTCTTAAGCTTATGTGTTACGTAGAACGTATTAATCAGATTTTTTAGTATTATTGACGTAAATGTGAACAAGTTGTTTTTTATGTATTACTAGCCTCCGCCTGTGACTTCGTCTACGTAATAAAATGAATAATTAAAAGAAAATATATTCTCAGATAGAAGTCGTATGATGCTGACTTTTTAGGGTGAAAAGTATTGTATGAGTTAATCCAGGTTATAAACTATCTGTGTACCCATCAAAATTCGTTCAGTAGTTTTCGCGTGAAAAAGTATCAAACATAGTAAAAATGTTCCTTCGCCTCAAAGTAAATTATTCTTGGAATTTTACGTACAATGTTTCATCCCCAATTCATCCGTTTGTTTCATTAATAAAAGCGGATGAAAGAAGGTTATTTAGTATTATCTATTTCCAACAAAAATATCAGAACATCAATCACAATTCAACACTGGCGTGCATCAAAACCATCTCAAGAATAAACTGTATAATTTTATTGCACGCAAGTGTACAAGGTCTTTGAACACATTGTTGCACTTTCAACCTTATGTACTGGAAATAGAGTATGTTTTTGTATGCGAAAATGTAACAGAGAAACCATATTCTTAAGTAGTTGGTGAGTAAAATGATTGCTGCGGATATAAAATTGTTTCTTTATTAAATTTTATAAAAGATTTCATAGCGATATTGTGATGAGTAATTTTTGTAGTTATGCTTTTCTGTGAGGCACCAAAGATACCTGCTGTTTTCCAAATTGTCTTTATATCTTTTACTTTTGAATTGATTGAAAAAAATTCAATGATTATCTTAAAATGTCATACTGCTACAACGTTTTAAAAAGGAAGAGGAACAAAACATACAAATACATACTTAATATTAATAATGTAAAAATCAATCGGTTATTCTTTCACGGCTAAATCATAGAACCTTTTGATGAAAATTTACATGGAAGTAGTTGAAAACCTGGGTTATAATATAGGCTACTTTTTGTCATAAATACACTCATAAATATTTTTATTATATTATCGAAATTACATACCCCTCCCTAATTTTCGGAAGGAGACTCTGCCCCAGTACATTTATATAAAATCGCTTCTTCTTTCCATTAGGGTAGACAGAGACCAGTCAGACAGTAATGAGCTAATAAAATAAAACTTGCAAACGTCATCATAAAATCTGTGTTATTAACAACAGACTTCAAATATTTCGCCTAATTAACCCCGGATACTATAAAAGAAATCTAGTAGTTAGTTAATTAACATTAATTATATTACACTTATATCCAGTTGTAGTTAATTCTGTGATTAGGTATAATTAACTGTTATTGTTACGAGTTTAAGTTCGCAATTATATTCAAATACAATTTTTCTTTGTGTAATTATTTAAAGGTATTGAGGTTTTTAGAAGATTATTTTTGTTTTAATTCTAAGTCAATTTTGTTGAGGATTTCGCTTGTATTGAAAGACTTCAGTAGTATCTCTAAAGTAATATGTTCTTTAAAGGAGCTGACTCCTCATGTATTGTGGGAAGACTGATCTAACCAAGTCCTTTACTTATTCATTTCAGCGCTAGAAATAATTCCCTATACAATCTCGTCCGAAATCTAAAATTGGGCCTTATTTTTACTAAGCATATTTTGCCAAGCATATTTTTGTTAAACATATTTTTGCTGATAAGTATAATGTTGGTTCAAAAATAAACCGATTAGTTTTAAAAAGTTATCTGGTGTTAAGATATCTGACCCTTAATAATATTTATTATTTATTTTTTTAAATCCTTTGTTCAACAAAAGTATTAAAATACTTCAACTTCACGTAAGAAGATTGTTAAATAAACGATAAATAACTACAACCTAAATACATGAAACCAGTTGTTCTTCAAAACAATTTTTTGTTTTAAACGTAAACAAAAAAACATTGGTATTTATTAACAAATTGTTTTTATTACACGTGTTTTCAAGAAACTGTAAAAAAACTTAGTCAGCTTTATAAGCTACATACGGTTGTTCCAATATTTTTATTGAAATCTAATATTATTCATACTTGAAGGAATGCAAAGTCCCCAACCCGCAGATGGACCCGTGATGGACTCAAGGCGTGACCCCTCCCTCATTCCGGGAGAAGACCCTTGTCCAGCAGTGGGACAGTATTGGGCTCAATTACATCTTATATTGCAAAGCGAATATTATAATTAGTCATTCTATTAGTTATAATATTAATTTCAATTAAGGTTTTTAGGCTATAGAGGTAGTCTATCAATTGTCTGTAACTTAACTGTAAATTACAGGGTACGGGGTTCGATTACCAAGTCGATCATTGCAATTTAGTATTAGCAAAAAATATAATTGGCATTTGTTAATTAAACTTGAATATGTTGGCAACATTTGCAAAATATTCCATGTAATAAGTTTATAAATACATAATTTAATAATTATAATATGTAGATCGGAGGCCATTTAATTCGTCCGCGAGTGTATCGACACAGTTTCACGTTCCATCTCTGTCACTCTTATGTAATCCGAGTGAGAGAGTTATATAACGAGTGTGTAAGAAAAATAACATAATTACTACTTCTTGCTCTGATTAGAACTTTTGTAATCAGTAGGGTAGATTTATATAATGTGTATCTTATAATTAACCTAAACAAGTTATTTTTGCGAAATTAGATAATAATATACATACATAATGTAAATTAAAGATTACTAAAGATACATATATATATTTTAATTGTAATGGTGGTGGCAAAATAGTCTTAACATTCGCTTACTAAGCAAGAGGTTTTCAAATTACCACTTAATTTTCAAAGTTATTGTTAAAAAAAATTAAGTATCTTAATTTCATTTTTGAATAAGTTGAAAAGTTTTCAATGTTAGGAAAAATACACCGTAAAGAAAAACATTTTCATTCCTAAGAGATTTTCTTAAAGGGAAAAAAATACCTCAACCCCTTTTACAGGGTGATAAATGAAAGGCTTAATCTCCTCCCTCATAAAAGTATGCTAGCAGATTCATATAAGTTACCTTTAAACCCAACTTACCATTGACAGAACCTCTCTAACTCTTGGTTTCTGAGGTACATTGAACGGTAGTTTATCTATTCAATAGCATTTAAACTGCCGCTAAATGTACTTAGAAACCGGGGGTAAGTGGTGTCAATAGCCTTCACAAATGTTTACACAACACAGTTCAAAGTACACGAAAAAAGAGTCATTATATCGCATTTAACATTGACGGGAATTCCCCGCTGTATGAAGGCGAAAAACTTTCATAATTATTATATATTTTTCCTTACGAACTGTCACTTGACCTGCTCGAAGTTTCGGATTCGATTTCTGGGTCAGGTTAAATGTTATTATGCTTTTCGTAAGTAAGTTAACGCCATCGTCGAAAGGGAAAGGTGGTTGAATTACAACTTATTTTTCCTTGTTTTTTTTTGTTATTGAGCCACAAGGGACAAAGGAATTAAATTGCAATGTTTATTCTATATAAATTTCAAAATAATTCGTTTAAAATACTTTTTTGACACGGGTATTGAACCTGGTGAATATCACCGTTAAAAAAGTAACTTGACTATATAAAAACAGACTTAAAAGGTAATCCAATAATCTAGTCTAAGCTTGTCTTGCAAAAGATACAATTTGCCAAGTGTATGTGTGTTCTGATCTCAAAAACTACTGGACCGATTTTGAACAAGTTTTGAGGTATTTGATTGCCCTTCCGAGCGGCTACATGCATTATGTATCGTTAAGCAATTGCGTATAGCGGTCGCGATTATGATTGTAACACGGATCTATGTTCTAGTTTAAACGAAACTACCTGTTACCGCGGCTTTGCTTGCGTTGGAAACATTTCCTGTGGTTTACCAACAACTTAGTATATAATATTACTTGTATAATAGCTGATTCAACTGTTATTTTTACGTGCAAAATTACCACAGTTAGCAAAGGGGTTGAATTTTGAGTTTAACCTCCATTAATTAACCTGTTATCTTCTATCTTCTTGCCAAATTTTATAATAATTCGGATCAGCGTATCAGTTTAAGCGTAAACGCTAAGCAGACAGACAGACAGATTTCCGCATTAATAACTTTGGTACAGAAGTATGGATTTGTAGGATATATTTTTTTTATTTCGACATGCAATACACAACTAGATATTTTGCGTCTGATTTTACTATAATTACAATTTTCGCAATTGAAAAGATATATTAGCTAGTATATATAAGTATATAAGGTAAATGAAAAACTTAAGAAATTAATTATACAAAAAAATTGATGACAGAATGATATTTAATGCAATTACTATGAGTTATTTTATTAGTTTTTCTCTTAGTAATAATTGATAAAGTAACGAGGAGGAAAATATGGTACATTATCATAATTACTTGACGGCTGACTGACGCTCAGTGGCGCTCAGTGTATTAAAACAATACAAAGTCCATACTTATATTGTAAACGACAATGTAACTTCTGTGTTACTTTTACAGCTGAATTGACAACAGATTTAGATGAAATTATAAGCTTGGACTGATTAACATGAAATTTAGCTAAATTTATGCATTAAAAATCATTTACTATGACAGTTCATCATATGATGTGAAATAACTTTTTTCAAAAGGATGCCACAAAAATACTAGGTTCTTTACCATTGGATGGGAAAAGGCCTTAACCCAATTATTTCGCGAGGAGACTCGTGACCAACAGTGGTACAGAATAAATAAGTAAAGCTTTTTTGTATCATATTTTCTTTACATAGATTTTTTTATATCGAAAGATATAGGAAAAATCGACAAGATATAAAGTATTTCAACGCGGGCAAACCCACATTTCGAGGCTAGTAACACATAAGGAAACATCTCAGTTTAAACATGTTAGAAGGCCTTAGGTAATTCTGAGGTCAAACAATTAACCCTGAACAGGTCAATTTGACGTCATGTACCACACACTGTATTAGCAAGAAATTGAAGTTATTTTTAGTATTTCATTAGAAAGATGTTTTAGATAATTCCTTTTATAGATTTGTGGTTTGATTGTGGTTTATTTCTTCTTATATTAAGATATGTGTAAGAATAGACTAGTGGAATTTAGTGTTATATAATATAATAGGATTTTCCTTAAAGAAAAACATATTTTTACTGAATTTGCTTATGATCACGGCTCCTGCCTTCTTTTGTTGTAAAAAGTAGCCTTCGTCTTCTTCTAAGAACGTAATCTATCAATTATTTTGTTCTTTATTTTATTTGATCCAGCAGACACAAAAGTAAATCAAATGGACACACTCACATTTTAATATTATGTACGTATTTTCATGACGTTATATTAATTATAATGTTATTATATTTTAGCAGTGATAGCCGAGTGGTATAAGTTGACACCTCACACGCAAGTGGTCGCAGGTTCGAACCCGAGGCAACACACCAATGACTTTTCGAAGTTATGTGTGTATTAGAAATAATTATCACATGCTCCAACGGTGAAGGAAAACATCGTGAGGAAACCTTGAATGCCTAAAATTTGTTTAATACATTTATTGAGGGCATGCATAGTCCCCAACCCGCACTTGGCCAGCGTGGTGGACTCAAGGCCTAAACCCTCCCTCAATACGGGAGGAGACCCTTGCCCAGCAGTGGGACTGTAATGGGTTAAATTTATTTTATTTTATTATTATATTACATTCATAGTTTTTTTTTCTAATTTTAGTATAGTCTAAGTAGCCACAAAGTTTTCATTGAAAACAGTTGCTCTCAAAAACTTCGACCTTATTACATTTTCACTAATAAAAGACATCAACGCGTTACACTTTAAACTTATGATACACATTTATTTCAGCAAACTATTTCTTTAATAAAAATTGTTTTAAAAATGCTCATTCAAAGTTATTTAGGTACTAATTATGTGTTGTGACGTCATCCTTTGTAAACCTTTACTCATTAAGAAATAGTTTTTAAGAGTTTGTCAACCTTTAAAACGTTTTCAAAAGGTCTTTTTCTCATTATTTTGAAGTAATTAATATTGTGAAAAGGAGATTGTTGATTCAATGGTTGTGTCAAAGGTGTAGTTTCAAAGATGTAGTGTGACGTAATGGTCAAAGTGATAGTTGCATTGTTACCATTGTTTTGGATCGTGGATTCTAATCCATGCAGGGTTTGTTTTAAAGGCAAGAGTTTTTTGGGTAATATTATTTTGCTTGTGCCTTACAGATTGCAAATTACAAGTCATAATTTTTAGATCATAATAACATATACATACATAATATATGTAGGCATATAACCTGCGACCTTCAGGGTAGTGAAAAGTGTGTAGCAAATATCTTAATTACTAATCTGGGAACCGTTAATTTTTAACTTACTTTGCAAACGGTTGTCAAAAATTTTACATCTTCATTTAAAGGTCTCTTTGCAAATGAGCAATGTCATAATATATTATAATAAATAATGTATTATTTAAACAAAAAGTCATACATGCTCATATAATGTATGAACAATGAATATGGAATATTTAAATGTAAGTAAGATAAGTGACTGTTAGGTGTGGGGTCAGTGTCGAACCTGTTATACTGTGCAGTAGTTGCTATTTATATAAGTTACTAGGTACTTTTATTTATTTTTGTACGACGATTTTTTGTGAATACATAAAACATATAAATACTTGGAAAGAAGTTTCTGTGAAAAGTTTGTTGCAAAATAAAATTATTTTGCATCTTTACGATTGTTATTCTTTAGGGTGTAAGCAGATAGGTATGTTTAAGACGCCATTTTATCGATTTTATTTAAATTGCAAATATTATAGAAATATAATTGCGTATTAATACAATAAGTACTTAATATAATATCGCAATAACAGTTTTCCTGGCCCGAGAATAGAATCTAGATTTTGATAAACAACTGAGTCATTTTATTTGAGTGAGTTCGTCTGTCTTTATTAAGTACAACTTTATTATTTTCATCGCTATTTTTTCATCTTGAACCTTATTATTATCAACATAAGAGTGTACAACATCTTTAAGTAGAGGTCACAAAGGTTATAAAACAATAGCTTGTATGTATGGAATAATCATACATTTGTATGAAGCATGTATGGAGATGAATTGTGAATATATTATATTTTAATTGAGCTGTAAAGATGTCGTGATGACTTTTGTATGTATTTTTATGTGAGGAATTTTGCAAACATACAAATCTTATGCGCAAATTACAATAAAACTTGGATCAACTTTAGGTGATGGTTGTAAGTACGATTCCCATATGGAATAAGTATGAAGTTGTGTGATTCACAATGTCTTGTATTAAGTTTAGATGTGTTTTCAAGTTACATTAATATAACTAAAGTTTTTAAATCTGGTTTTATGAAAACAAAAGAGAAAAAAAGGTTTTGCATGGGAATCAAATCCTCTACATCTAGTGTTAAAAACATTTGTTATGAAAAAGTGAGAATGGAATTCCCTACACCTAATGTGATAGTAAAGTTATAAGTACTATATCAACTATTGCATTATAGTCTGAAAGCTTATGTATGTATGTCTGTATGTAATGTTGAAAGGAATGTGTAAAGTTACATAACTGTCTCGTTTGAAGCTCCGAGTTCATGTCAAACATCCGGGACTGGTTTGTGAAGAAGGCTGTACTTGTCTTTATTCGTTGCTAGGCAACTACGTTTTTAATCAAATATGTTTATAACGATATTTAATCTATTGCTGGGCAAAGGTCTTATAGAACAGAAAAGGGATGAAGCTTCGATTTTTCACCGCTGTTTATTTACAGGTTATATTTGTATACCTTCAAGAACAGTAATAAAACTTTCAAGTATAGAAGCTAAAAGAAAACAAGTGAATTTCAAAGATCATTGTGTATTTAGCTTTATAACAATTATGTGTGTAACGACTGCTTATTCCTTGTTATTATCCCTGCTGAAGTAACAAACAGAAACTAACCTGCTTCTGCCTGAAATTGCATGTGGCTATGTGCAAAAATATTTCAAAATAAAAAGTACCTTATGTATGTATGTGGTAATGCAATTTATTAACCATATGCCAGCCAAATTTTGGCAATTTCCAACCAGAAATTTTGGTTTCAAAGTATCAAACATACATCTGCATATCTTCAGATTTTTTTTCATTTATATTGGTAGGTTTTACCTTACTTATCACCTCATAACCAAGGTTCAACAAACACATAACTTAGTGCTTAATGTTCTCACTCATGATGTTTGCATGGCTTTTAGCCTGGCTTTTATACTAGATAATAATATTTGAGACTGATTAGTTGAGTCTACAGTGTAAAAGACGTGTTTAATTATCGTTTAACATAGTGATATAAGCAGTTCTTATGGTACTGATGATGTTATAAGCTTTTTTTGCAAGTCAGAAAGTGTTTTATAGAAATTCTTAATAGGTCTAAGCTTAGTGACGTACCTGGGGGCTGGGTGGCTATCGCGTATCTCAGTTGACAACTATTTGAAAGCCATTATGCTGTACATCGTTATCTCCCTTAAACTATAGTGATTGTTATGTTGCGTCAGCAATGTATTGAATAGTGATCATTAATTTGATGTACACTAGCATACTGCTAGGTTAATGACAATAGATGCGCCCTCGGTTACTTGGTACGGTGAAATGTGGATATAACTGGGTGTACCTCTACATTCACCTTTGTTTCTTAACTCTTACTAAAGAACATCGGCAGTCGTAATCTATTAAAAAATCTTTGATATTTCTTCCATCACCTTCTTCCCGTCTGTTTTCGGTTTAAAATGAACAAAAGGTTAGTAAAAATGTCGTATTCGTTTTACCAAAATGCGCAACAAAACTTGTTACTTGATCAAAATTTTCACTTGTATCACGAAAACCTTTTAAACTGCAATCAAATAACTTGCAGACGTCCACTAAGGTCGGTGAGTATCATCAAAGACTGTTTTCTCTAACCTTGAACGTTCGTTTGATATGCGTCGTGTGTGTGTGTGTGCGTGTGAGTGTTTGTGTGTGTGAAGGTTCTCGTTACAACACAGCGTTCGTCGCGACTGCGTAATGATCGGCTTGATAGTGGATTGCTACGATTTGTTCCGACTATCTTTTGATTGGTAACTAGTAGATACTCATAGAAAGACATAGACGTATCGGTGATAACTTGAAAAAAGACCAAGTGCTACACTTGTAACCGACAGGCTAGTATAAATGTGGTTGAAGCAAGGGAAGTTTGTAAGGATCGTATCAACTTCTCTGGTCTCTACCTACCCCTATCGGTACAAGGGGTGATTTTATGTGTATTTGTATGCATACTCATAGATTCGTTACCTTTAACTAGAAGATACTCAAGGCTTTAATCATTGTTCATTTTCACAATTCAATACATAAAAGTGTAGGTAGGGGCGTATGAAGTTCATTAAAATCAATTCAGTAGTTTTTGCGAAGTACTCACAAACTATGTAGGATATGCAATTTGTATGTTTGCAAAGTTCACATAGGTACGTATTTATTTATAGATTAAACAAAAATATGGCCACATTTTAATGAATATCGGATCTTTTGGACCTCAATTAAGCGTCTGACATTGAATTATTAACATTTAGGAGTTAGGAGGTCGATCTGTCTGTAAAAGTTCAGTCTATATACTTAATAATAATTATTTTAAGGTTATAAACCAACTTTGCACCTACAAGAAGTATAAACTAGATTTGAGTAGCGGCTCGCAAATATTATATTGTAGAATTTTTTCTTAACTCTTTTGTACTTCGCTCAAATATTTAATTAAAATCGACCAACTTTGGCAAAGCGATAGCTTGAATCGTGTCACTCAGATATATAATTGTAGTAATGGACAAGGAAAAATATTTGAAAATCGGTTCAGCAGTTTATGACATGACCAACAGTCTGTAGTTACAAACTAACAAACAAAGATATTCCACTAATTTCGTACATAAGAGATGTAGCAACTAAATACCATTATATATGGTCAATACACTCTTTATAATTACTGATATATAAGGCCAGGACACATCCGCTGTACATACTTTGAATAAAACTAGTGACTAAGGCTTTAGGGCCCTTTTAAAACCAGTTAATAACATACATCCTGTCATAGATACATTTTAAATGACTAACGGCCGTTCCCAATAACCTAACGATGGTAGGAGATAGATAGATCAGTAAATAAGTTGTCAGGATTTACATACATAATATCACGCCTGGTATCCCCGAAGGAGTAGGCAGAAGTGTATGAAATAAACCCATGTTTTGCTGATTTGCCAGGCATATTACTAACTTCCGAGATACAATCGAGAAATATTCTAATATGAATTAGAAAACACTGATAGTACTTTGCCCTACCCGGGTATCAAACCCGAGACCTCATGATTAGCAGTCGGATACACTACCGACTACGCCAAAGAGATACTCAAAACCTTGAAAACTTAACAGTTAGAAATATTTTTGATCATTTAAGTATGGATATCACCCTTTTTCTAGACTATGAAATACAAGTCCTAAGTACGTAATATGAATGACTTTATTTAATATCATACTGTCATTATGTAGTTAAGTTGAGGCGATATAATTGATCATATTATCTGATCAGTTGATCAATTGATCGGCTTTTGATTACGTTGACCTTAATCGATTGTTGCTTAGAAAATATAGCTTCGTTTTATACAATAGGATCTTTATAGTATTACAATACAGCATTAAAAGCGCTTCTCGCTGTCAATCAACGACTATGGGGTTAAGCAACCCTTTGTCCGTACAGTTTATAGACGGATAGCCGTATTTTCATCTCTATGCTTCGGCAAGTAAAAGTTGTTTTGAAGATTCAGTTGTTCAATCAATGAACTTCAAACAGCTTAAGTATATTTCACAATAGCTGTCCGCATGAAAAGGTTTCGCAGGTAATTTTCCTATGTGTTAATACGGGCTATAAACAAAATTTTATCAAAATCAGTTCTGTAGTTTTTGCGTGAAAAAGAAACATACATTTATATTCACAAACTTTCGCATTTATAATATTAGTTATATTACCAACACACGTAAATATAAATATCTCAATAAAATAGGCGGAAATCTCTTGCTAGACAGAAATAAATATATTTCAAAAGGTTTTTTTACAGATGGCACATTCTTCAGTTCAATAGTGTAGATGTCGGTGTGACGCAAAGGTTTCATCACAGTTATGTCATTAACCAGTCGGATCAATTGCGCAACCACCTTCCGTTTGATAATTAAACTGCCTTGAGGTGCTTTTACATTGAGAATGAGATATTGAAGTCGTAGGCCTGGTTTTGGGGCTTATCTATACTATATACTATATACTATATATTATCTATACTAATATTATAAAGCTGAAGAGTTTGTTTGTTTGATTGTTTGTTTGTTTGTTTGTTTGTTTGAACGCGCTAATCTCAGGAACTACTGGTCCGATTTGAAAAATTCTTTCAGTGTTAGATAGTCCATTCATCGAGGAAGGCTATATATAGGCTATATATCATCACGCTACTACCAATAGGAGCAGAGTACCAGTGAAAAATGTTATAAAAACGGGAAAAATTTTGACCTATTCTCTCTTAAGTGACGCAAGCGAGGTTGCGCGGGTCAGCTAGTTTTGGTATAAAAATGCGAACATTTTGAAAGAAATACATAGTATGTAAATGAATGAGTTAATCTTTAAAGAGAGAGCTCGGTTCTGCTATGATGAAAATAGTTTTTCGTGTAAATAGTTTATTCAGCGGTATCTGCTTTTAACTTCGTATAGTTAATTAACTTTTTAGGTATCCATACAATACTTTTTTTTACTTTTTAACCGATTTTTACCTGTTCCAAATTATATTTCCAAGAAAACGTTGAGTTGAGTTACGTTTTTAGCGTTAATTCTTTAAACAGTCATTGAAGAGATGCGAAATTCTCAACAAGCGTTAGCAAGTTTATCTTAAATATAATTTGATGTATCATGCGCAAAGATCCCGAAAAGAACAGTATCGAAATGACATAAAAAAAACATTGTATAATTTTTTGCCCTATCATAACCTAAAATTCTAGCTTCACCTTACCAGTGTAAAATCCCCTTTATACAAGCATACATCGAGAGTACGAGTGCGTAATAATGGTATACATTATATACAGTATACAGCCTCCGCTGGTGTAATTATGATTGTCTTCGAAGCACAAGTGTATGTGTTATGTCGAAACAACGAATTAATGATTGTTATGAATTAAATGACGGCTGCTTTCGCCTCACGGTTTTTTTGAGTTACGCTGTTTCTATTTTTGTAGGTACATACTTTAGTTTTAAGTATGGTGAAAATCTTAGGTTTCGATGACCAACAACTGAGTAGACAACTTTGTATGCAAGGTTAGTAGCTGGCTAAGGTATAGAAAATTCAGGATTTTGAACTTCAGTGACCCGCAGGCTTATTTGATGCATAATGTAGCTGACGGTGGCTTGTTTGATGCAGCTACTTTATTTTGGAAATACAAAAAAATATTAATTGTGATCTAATTAAATCGTAATATGTTAAGGTTCTCTACTAATGCTCAGTTTCTGAGGCACATTTAGCGGTAGTTCATTTATTCAAATGTCATGTGTATTTGAGCTTAAACGCTATTGAATAGATAAACTACCGCTAAATGTAACTCACAAACCGGGGGTTAGTGGTTATACTATATGTTTGAATACAATATCGTTGAATTACTAAAGTCAAGTAGGTAATGGTAATAAAATTGTCTTTATAGATTGTCCTTGCAATTTAAAACTACTTTTCAAAACTTGAAACTACATTCTCAAGGTATCCTTTTCAAAAAAGCCTGACTTATACTTTTGAGTTTTTGATATAAATATATCAAAAACTCAAAAGTATGATAAATTACCCGATAGTTTCCTTTATGTAAAAACAAGTATCCATTTAAGTATCAAAATCCCATTAAATTGTGGTCAGTATCTAGTTCAACCGGATTAAACTGAGCATTAGTATCTATAGCCAAACTTCCGTAACCTAAAGGTATCAATATTCTAACCTTAATCTTAGTTTGCTATCCTTAGGTAACACTATTTGTTAATTAGTTAGTGTTAATTGTTATTTAACTAGTTTCTTTGTTATAATCTGTTTAACAAAAGTTAATTTCCTGTAATAAAATTGCGGTAATATTACGTATACTTTTTATATATTAATTTGGTATTTTGTAATAAAGTGTAAGGCAAATGGTTGTTTGCAAATAATTCGTATTTAAACTTCGTAGAAGCGAAATAATTTATTGATTCAGGTCAATTAAGGTTATTTATAAATGTCAAAGAAACAAACGATAATAACTAGTTTAGAAAATAACATTTCGGATACAAGAAAAGGATAGTTTATTATAGAAAATAGTTGTATAAGCTTTTAATCTAATAAAAATCAAGGTCTATATTACATAGGTACATTGGGGTATGCAGAGACTAAAAACCATACTATGAAACAACATACTTCTTATAATATATGTATTATAATTCTACATGATTTTTATAAAGCAGAGAATCCACACTTACAATTTTTATCTTTGCATCAACTCATTTCGTCATGCTTTCTAAACTAAACTACTCATACAATTGAGACGAAAATTTATCTAACTACAAGTCACATGCTGACAAAAAAGGACCTACAATATTTACAAAATATTACCACCTTTTTAAAATTTTATAATACACTAGCTTTTACCCGCGACTTCGTCCGCCAACGGAATTTTCCCATGGGAATGCGTCACTTTCCGGGGTAAAAAGTAGCCTATGTCCTTTTTTGGGTATCAAAATATCTCCAAACCAAATTTCATGCATTATAGATAGACTAGCTGACCCGCGCAACTTCGCTTGCGTCACATAAGAAAGAATGAAAAAAAAATCCCCGTTTTTGTAACATTTTTCGTTGCTACTCCGCTCCTAATGGCCGTAGCGTGATGTTATATAGCCTAAAGCCTTCCTCGATAAATGGTCTATCTAACACTGAAAGAATTTTTCAAATTGGACCCGTAGTTCCTGAGATTAGCGCGTTCAAACAAACAAACAAACAATCAAACAAACAAACTCTTCAGCTTTATAATATTAGTATAGATTAGTACGGATTTTTGTTTAAGACTACTTGAAGTATTTCTTTCTATGTGTCTGAGTTCAATGTAACAGCTCAAATGAAATCGATTCTGTTCGCATTGACCAACAATCAATCTTGCCAATCATCGTTATAATCCCAATGATTATGATAAGCTGTGTTGAAATAATATCATTTCAAAGTTACATAAAACTCTTGAATTTAATATCATTTTCATTCGCTTTCTCTAATTACATAAACTCATTTTGTTTTAGTTGGCCGAGTTATGAGTATGAAATTAAGTTTTTCTAACAGTGTGTGCAATTTTTGGCTGGCAAGAGCAAATCTTTGATATAGATTGATGAATTATTTGATTTTAAATATGTAAAGTAAGTTTTTCAAAGTGATTTTGAGATGTTATTTAAATTATTATATAGGTTATCATGACAGAGTGGAGTTTGGTAATGTTTTATAGCAACAAACTTATTATAATGTGCTTGAAAGTAATATATACGTTCAACTTCAAAATAATGGAAAATAGGCCCAAAACTAACAATACCAACGTTTGCCTAGCAACTCAGTGGCCTTCAGCGTCATTAACTTTCTAGGTGAATTTTTAGTTTTAAGTGATATAAAAAGGAATACCTAATTGTGACCCAAATAAAATAGTAAGATAACTATAAACATCGACTGATATAGTTGGAAGCAAGTACATACTTTTACTCTTTTCGTATCAGGTGTAAAGCCTGTGACGTAAAACGCACTTGACCGAATTTCCATCAAAAATTCGGTCAAGCCGTATAGAGTAAGTCGGTAAGTATGTCGCGGAGTCGGTCACATCCGAGCTTATGTAACACGACCTTTATGTGTTTGGCAAGTTGGCCGTGTGTGGACCAATATTGGCGGTTGTGCTTAATTATGCAGTGGGTGGAATAATGTTGGCGACCAATGTTTGACACGTGACTTTCAATTATGTCACAAACCTATCCTTTTATATGAATGCGAAAGTTTGAGAAAGGATGTTTGTATTGGCAATGTTTATGCAAAACTATTTGGCAAATTTTTGTGAAACTTTTTGTTGATAATAAAACTAAGAAACTACATAGCTTTAAAATCTATAATTTTGCCTCAATTAGAAATTAATTTATTTAACCTAAATACGGGTTTAGAGAACCTTGTACTAACAATTTCAAATCAAATTACTAGAAACCTTTGTATTGAACATTGTTTACTTACAATACTTATAAACTGGCACTGTGAGCTGGGCTGCAGGAAAGAATAAGTGTAACTGTTTTAGGTTTGATTCTCGGGTCGGGCAAAGCCCTATCGGTGTCACCATTTAATAATGTAGTTCATTCATTTACACATATAACTGTAACAATTAATTAAATTATCAAAATAATAAGTACAAGTGTCAAGAAGCCACACACAAAATCAAACCACGTTTTTAAAATAAATTGTCATCAACAGCCACAATTTTCAATCATATATTTAAGTACATTTAAACTTGCAAATGCGTGGATGCCAGTAGCGTGAGCAATATGGTCGTGTGCCAACCAGACGGGCATTGACTTGACTGGCATGGCTAACGACTGTCTGGCTAAAGGTCGCACCTAACGTAGTATTGTAGTACTATTGTTTTCGGTTTTGTTTTGTTTTTTGGCACATTAACCCCTGACAGAAAGGTGAAGAAATCATTTGTCACGCGGAGTTCCCGGGTTGGGTTGCTACTTTAGTCTAATAAAAAATCTGTACCTATGCTTGCTCAATTTGTCTAGATTTTAATTAATATTTGTGTGAATTTTCCGAATAGCTAGATTAAGCAGGCTACCGTTAGTTACACAGCCTTCTAGCTACGAAACTAGCATATGGCTCTCTACTGAGTTGTTGTACTGTTTCTATATGTCTGCGGCATCCCACTGCTGGGTCAAGGCCGATTTTCAGCCGATTCAGCTCACTTACTTCCGAGTTCCGATAATTCGATTCAAATTCGTTCCAGTCAGATTTCAGTTAATTTCAAATCGTACTTATAAGACTGAATTTTAATCTGATTGTTTTCATTTTGAATTAGTGTTTAATCATGTGCTGGTTTGAAATTCAATTTTGATATTAACTCTAAACTGACTTGATTGAATTCAAATTCGATTGTTAGGAGCAAGTCAGCGGTATACCTGTCATTGTGCTAGACAGTCTACATTTCTAACTGGCGATAAAACTAACTATGGTTAGTGGTCAACCTAGTGTCAAAATTGTTCAAGCCGCCTGAAGGCTTTTGACGTGACTTAAAGACTGTTTTCTTAACTGACAACAACCGGGACCGACTTTTTACGTGCCCTCCGAAGCACGGAGACGCCCTATTTTAATATCACTATGCGGTCACCCATCTATGAAATGACCGCACCAAGGGTCACTTAACTCACAGATCGTTTACCGACCGGTGAGTGTAACTGGCTATGGGCCAATGAGGTACACTCAAAAACGTTATTAAAATTTTAGGTGGGTCTTGGAATCGAACCCAAGATTGCCTCCAGATAAGTTATCACAACGCACTTACCCGTAAGCCATAAACGGACATAATATTGTATTAAATTGATAAAAACGTAATTAATTGCATAATATAATAGTCTTTTTGAACTTATGACATGATTATCCACGTTGATCCCATAAACAGGACAATGTACTTAGATAGTGTTAATGAGGTAATAAAATGTGGAAAAAAATATATTTTGTTTGGATAATTAAATATAATACGATTACTGGTACTTCAACTTGAGTCGAAATTAGTGTAGTAAGTTATGATTGAACAAAGGCATATTTTTCGGCTGGTCATATTTGACCCAGGTACCTTACATTAATACAAGCTTTCAATTAATTTATTCTTAAGCCTTTTTAAGAAATGTTAATTCACCAAACTGATTTGTTTTGACCTATCACGTTTATGTGCCTTCCGAGGTTTTACAAAATACAAAAACAGTTAACAAAGTTTACAATTGTAAGATACTTGTAAGGCTGTATTTTGTCATATCATTAAAAGAAAGTGCTTACATTACATAACAAATGTTCAATTATAATACAATACATTATTATGTATTAATAGACGTTTAGTAGAAAGGGAAATGGCGGATGAAAGTGAAGGTTGTGCTCATTATAACTAAGAGTAAGGATTGTTACATTCACTGGTTAAAGCCTCGTTCAAATATACAGATACTAAATTCTACTGTCAGCTTCGCTAGCCTCATAAAAAAAGTTTCTATCTTCTATTACTTGGCCAATTTTTTTAACGTAATCGGTTCAGTGGTTTTTTTGCGAAGGCTTGTTTCATTCACTTATACTTCTCAAGTTCTGATTACGGAATCTCATGTATAAATCTCGGAGCGAGTAGAATGCAATAATAGCCCGGAGTTTGGTAGAAGGCCCGTGGTACTTATATTGCAAACGCCGAAAAATATAACTTTGTTGTGTTTGGGTTAATTTCGCTTACGATTCTTACCTCAATTTTATGTTATTGGAGGCCCAAATAATCTCTCGGCTCTTATTATAATCAAGATCCGCAAGACAGGTCAAAGGCCTCAACAAAATCATTCACTCTGAAGGATAAAGAAAGATATTGACACATTCTACTCAGCACGTTTCAAGTAACAGTATTCTGTATCGAATGCTGTTATTTAACTGATCTGTCATGGCGAGAGAGACAATCGATTATTACGTCACCACTACCACTGCCCCGCGGCTTCGCGTGAAATTGTGTAATTATACAACTGTGAGAATCTGATTTCGAATTATTGGTTTGATGTAGGTCAAATACTGGCACGTGTTTGTCAAAGTTATAGTCAGTTGCGCTCACCGGTTGGTAAACGATCTGTGGGTTAACCAAACTTTGGCGCGGTCATTCGATAGATGGGTGATCGCCTAGTGCTATTTGAACTGGGCGTCTCCGTGCTTTATGCACGTAAAAAGTCGGTCCCGGTTGTTGTCAATTAAGATAACAGTCGTTAAGCCACGTCAAAGGCCTTCGGGCGGCTTGAACAACTTTGACACTAGGCTGACCACTAGCCATACGAAAAGAAAAAGAAGTCCCTTACTACAGATATCTTATTGAAACCGTCAGTTACCTATCGTAGTTTACTATCAAGTATGTAGTAGGGTCACAAAAGGAGGTTATATAAGATGACAAAACATACCTAATAGTGTCGTGTGAATCTGTAGGTATATGAGTAGTTAGGAAACCTAGTGTAGGTATTATGTGACTAATTATCCGCGTACTATTGATTGTATCGTCTACCAATTGTAAGATAACTATGAACATATAGAGACAATAATCGCTACTTATTCAGTGTTATGTGTAAAAGAATCTCCGTGAAATGGGACGTCAAGTGGTAGGATAAGTTGGGATTCAGAACAAACAATATAGTATGAAGTTTTTACTCAAAATTATATACTATATAGCTTCCATGAGTACTTGTAATCGCATAAAATGCAATTGGCTTATAATTATTCTTCTTCACTCTTAAATTGAGGCCTTGCAAAAGCAACATTATTAATTTAAACGCAAAGATTTCACAGCCGATTTTCTACTACTATCGACAACTGGCTGGCTGGTCAACAAACTCTATATAAAAATTTGAAAAACGCCTCTAGCGGACTTTACAAGAACTATTTTCTTCTTAAAGTAGTTTGAAATGTCAAACTTATGTCAATTGTTACTGAGTGCAGACCGCGCACTACTAATCAGTACCCGATTGAACTAATAAGATAAACACGTTCAAAATATTGTTTACAATATTAGTACAAAGAAAATTCCCAAGTGAAGCGTATTATAAATACGTTTGAGAATGTTTGTACGTTTAGCATACAATGCAGTTTTTATGAGTCATCGCTCACACGGCGCGGTACACAGCCAGACACGTATGCGTACCTCAGCAGTTTCATTATGTTTAAACAATGTTAATTGTTCTAATTAATAGGTATCGTTGTAGGTATTTTGTTGTACTGTATTTAAAAACATTGACCAAATGTCAATGTGAAATGCGAATAGGTCCTATATATTGGGTCATATCTAATATTAAAAAAAGACGTAAATTTTGAGAACTAATATGAAGCGTAACAAGCAGACTTTTGTATATAAAATATTAGTATGGATTATAAAAGATTACGTAGATTGAATATAATAATACAATATCGTTAAGATAAGATATTGACTTTCTTTTTGTTTATAAATACGTTACTTGGTAACAATCTTATTATTATTTAAAAATATATTTTTATCTTGTCTTATCTGTATTAAAAACTCAGTTTTGTATTTGACACTGCTAGCGCAATAGTTAACACCGCCATCATTACGCCCACTGTCAAGGATTCAGTACCTCGATTCTCTACTACTATCGACTACCGACAACCGAACTGTCATCGAGAAATTTTGTATGAAAATCTGATCAGCGCCTCTGACGGGTGTCGTAAAAAACATATTGGCAGTACATTCTAAATGTCAAAATTTCGATAGCTAACCGGTTGTCGGTAGTCGATAGTGGTAGAGAATCGAGATACTGTTCCCATAAAGAACAAATATAGAGCATACACCTCGCCGCAATAACAAGCCAAAAAGATGAGCACGAATATTTGTTTCGGATGTATTTATTTTTATATTAGTTTGTGTTTAGGAGTATATAAGTATGTTTATCAGTTATCAGGTACCTACAGGCTTTTGGAATCAAAATATGATCATGTGTCTAATGATATTTATTTGTTAGAAAATAGCAGTCGGTAGATCACTTGAGTGACAGCTTCTGGGTAGACAGCTTAGGTGCTCTTTGGCTAGAACAGGGTTAGTAATTTCTTAAGATTTATCAAATTAATCACAATGTCAAAGTCACCTTTCTCTAATCTGTCACTAATACAATAAGGATAAAGGTCAGACGAGTGATTATTTGATAACAGATAACACAGTAGTCGTTAATCGTTGATTATGTTCAGTATGAGTAAAAATGTGGCCGTGTGTGAATCTATCATGTTGTCCGAGTTGCAGGCTCTCACGTAAGATATTTGTTTATTTACAAACATACAAATAGCACTTTGTTAGAGAATCAGAAACAAATGAATGTGTAATTTTGTTTGTGTAAAAAATCTGATTGCTTATTTTTTTTAATCTTGTGCTAAGTAAGTAAGATTTAAATTATTATTTTACAAGTCCTAAAAAAACTTTAAAATAACATGCTATAATTTTGTCTATTCTTCTACACTATAATATTATAAGTACGAATTCAGTTTTTTTGCTTGCACGGCTAAACCGCTGAACCGTTAGTAATGAAAATTGGGATGAAAATAGGCGGATAGGTCAGCTATAAAAATAGAAACATGAATAAGAATCTTTAAAAAATTCAGGCTTAAAAATAATCGTAAACAGAACTCCATTTTAGTGTTTTAACCTTGCACTGACAAAAATGTGCATTAAATTAAGAAACCCAAACATGTTTAGATCATAAATAACGTATACATATGTACAAAATAAGTACCTATTGCGTTAAAAATAGGATATACCCAAGATATATTTAGACATGAGTTACTCATCACATAGCCTTTTTTTCCAACTATGTTGGAGTCGGCTTCCAGTCGCAATGGATGCAGCAGGATATTAGTATTTTACATGGAGCGACTGCCTATCGGTCCTCCACAACCCACTTACCTGGGATGTAACACGATACCTCTTAGTAAAATTGGCTGTTACTAAACGTACAAAAATATTTCTAGTCTAAAAATAGTCAAATTAACATATGTTATTTATATTCAGCTGTTAATTATCTTAGTTTTTAATGATACCACCTCTAATCTGCCTGGATTAGAATAATTATAGATTATAAAAACTAATTGTCATTCTAATTGCATGTAGGTACAGTTTTATATGTGCAAAAAACAATTTTAAGAAATATTTGCTACAATGGACGTACATAATAATAATAATATATAAGAATATATAAATAATATGTAAAAAGGATTTTATATTTTATGCCAAACTAGCTGACCCGCGCAACTTCGCTTGCGTCACATAAGAGAATCATAATTTTCCCCGTTTTTGTAACATTTTTCACTGGTACTCTGCTCCTATTGGTCGTAGCGTGATGATATATAGCCTATAACCTTCCTCGATAAATAGGCTATCTAACACTGAAAGAATTTTTCAAATCGGACCAGTAGTTCCCGAGATTAGCGCGTTCAAACAAACAAACAAACAAACAAACAAACAAACAAACTCTTCCGCTTTATAATATTAGTATAGATTCTGTCTTTTTCCTATAGTGGTAGGTAGAAACCAGAGAACGCTACTTGGTACGATCCTAACAAACTTCCTTTGCTTTATTCACATCGAACTAAATACCTAATAACATAATAAATAGTAGCCATTATATGAATTGTATTGACGTACATACAAATACAAATACAATAATATAAATTGTATTGTATTATCAAGAGTTCTCATAACTCAAACTATGACGTTTGAAATCGTTTATTTTGTTAGGAATGGAAAATAACTTGGAAAATCCACGTTTAATATAATGAGATGTGTTATTAGGTATTTTATATTTTAAGACATTTAACTATGTAGTTTAGGTACAAAATATATTTTTAAAATAAT
Source organism: Anticarsia gemmatalis (assembly GCF_050436995.1). Lineage (NCBI taxonomy): Eukaryota > Metazoa > Arthropoda > Insecta > Lepidoptera > Erebidae > Anticarsia > Anticarsia gemmatalis. The sequence goes on along the minus strand of NC_134768.1, from coordinate 789,437 downwards.
CTTGCAAATATCATTTTGTGCTAAGTAATGCCTTATCCTAAGTTTAATCCATGTTTCAACTATCTATACGCCAAATGTCTAACACGCCGCTACCTTTGCGTCTAAAGGTCGTAGGTTCGATTCTTTCGAACATTTTTTTGTGAAATTCACAAAGAATTGTTTCGGGATTGGTTGTGCTTTGTGTCCGTTGTTTGTATGTTTGTAAAAGTCCCCGCGACACAAGAGCAGTTCTTAGTACGGGAGTCGTGTTGAAAAAATACCTGTACCAAACAACAAAACAGGCAAACTTTATCTTATTTACATATAAAATAATTGCATCAATGCATTCTATAAAAAACAAGAGGAAAATAAAGCAAGGAAACAACAGATCAAAATCGACAACTACCAAGGCGCTATAAACGAAAAGAAGTATCATATCGTTCAAATATCTCTATCCCTCACGCACACCGCCAAGGTCGTACAATAGAAAGGGACGGCTATATAGAATCGTTTCGTATCGCAACAATTTCGCCACGCGACCGTGAGGGCATGTCAAAATAGAGACGCTACTTGACTCTCAATGATTACCTGAGGTGAATTAATTTGTTTAGAACAAAGACTTTAGTGTTATATGTAATTAGACTTGATTTATTGATTAGCACTAAGATATTTGAAGTATTGATAGCATTCATAAGACAAAGGCCGCGCCTTCTGCGCAAGCGATTGTTACCTACATAGAGCAAAAATTAAGTTTTGGTTGTAACAAAAATATCACTTGCTTTAACGCTAAATGCATGCCTAAGAGTTCTTAAAAAGAGGTTTATCTACACAACAACAATTTTCTGTGTCAAAATTTACTTTAAGATCTCTTGCTTTACCGGTGAGGAAACACCAAGAGGAAATCTTGCATACCTAAGAGTTCTTTAAAGCAGTTCTTGAAGGAGTGCTAGGTCCTCAGCCCGTAGTTAGCAATTTGAACAAACCTATTAATCTGATTGAATACTGGTGACACAGTAGGGTAGTGATAAATTACTTAAAGCCCTACTCCTTTCTTTATTTGGTTGGCAACAATGAGTTACAATTTTACTCTTCTTTAAACAGTTCTTGAAAACACGTAAAGGTCCCAATTCGCGGCCAGCGCTGTGAATTCTAAGCTTGTCCTCTCTTCCATTCCAGAAGAAGACCTGTGTCCAACAGCGGCACAGTAATGAAATAAATTTATTACCCCGTACTTAGTTTCTGCAATAAAACGCCACTTGAGTTGTCAACAAACATAACTTCACGTCAAACGTATTAGTAATTTATTTAAGTTCCATGTAATATGGGACGAGACGTGCAAACTAAGTGGTTCTATTTGATTTTATATTCACACCTGTATATGTAATATATTACTACTGATCTAACCATTAGAATATTAGTTGAACCTTTGAAGAATTGATGTTAATTCAATTCATCTGCTTTTAAATTCCGACTACTTGGTGCCTTCATTTATAGCAACTTAAAATTTCCTTAACTTTTTTCAAGTTGTTCGTTTCTGGTTCAGTCTCCCAATTCTCTGTGGACATTCACTGCTTTTCGACAAACATAACCACCCATTTAGGCTAGTCATCTCTATTTTTGGAGTTTTAGAATCGACTCTAATTAATACAATTTAGCTATACGCAAAGAAAAGCAAGGAAAAACTATTAGGAATCATACTGAAGTTTTATGGTCTTTGCCTACCTCCCACTAAATCAAGCCGTGATCGATGTATGTATCTTTAATTAAGTAGGTATACATGTCTACTAAATTCTTAACTAACTTTATTATATTAAGTAGAACAATAGATCCACGTATAACAGTTTAGCTCCAGGAAACGGTCGGAGGTCAAACGAAACTCTACACGATGCGCTCCACTGAACTCTTGCGATATACTTATGTTATCCTAGTACTGAAACTACGTTATAATCTAACAGTATAGTGAAATAAACAAGTAAAATAAAATAATACAGGCAGAATGAAGCCGTGGGATGCCTAGAGATACTTTAGCATCCATGAACACTTGCGATATACTTATGTTATCCTAGTACTGAAACTACCTTATAATCTACCAATCTAGTTGAATAAACAGATTAGACTGGCGGCACGGGATGCCAGGGGATGCTTTGGAATTCTCCATAAATATAACTTACTTTACTATGGTTAACTTGATAGTGAACTTCTTCGCAAAACGACTTACCTCGTGGACTACCCAAAGTCTTACGTAAAGTATCCCAAGCAATGCCGTGGCGTCTTAAAAAGCTCCCAATTTGGGATGATAACGTTTTGATTGTATTGTAGAATTTTACTATTTATTAAGCTATGTTGTAAAATAACAAGATTCTTGAAGCAAAAGAGATTTTATTACAAGTTCATACATACTATAATGCGAAAAGACTTTTTCCCCGACCTAATATAAATCATCTATCAGTTACTTCTACAGTCATAGTATTGTATGAATTGCAAGATTATCACCACTATTATAGGAAGCTGACCCACCTAGGAAGCGAAACAAAATGAGTTCCTAGGAAACTTAATAGAATATAGTATAAACACATGTATTATGAAATAATTGTCGTATTTAATTATACCATCTAGGCCTTAGGGCAAAGGTTCAAAGTCGATCGTTGCAATGAGGAAAAACTTAAAGACTGTGTTAATTAGAGCAGATTATTTAATAATTTGTTGTGATATATTGTGGATTGCAATAAGATATTCTTAGATAGAAATAAGTCTAGTAACCAAATATGATTTTATATTTATTTTTGTACACTCTGCACCTTTGGGTATAACAGGCGTGATATTATGTATGTATTTATATACTCTTCTTATTATTCTTCTTCATTTATATACTTATATACTATATTTATAATCGTTGTTACTTTCTTTAAGTCATAAGATATACATTTATTGATACATAGATTCCCGTAGGTTTAGACAAACACCAACCAGCGATACGATCCCTACTAATTTACAAGGTATCTCCTGAAAAACAATTTTATAGAAGAAACTATTGCCAAAACGACCACATTATAATATTGTCTTATTTTTATTTTGAAGTACCCGTTGGCAAGCACAGCAAATGAAAAGTCTCACCGCATCTATTCGGAAAAGAGACCTGTACAATAGGACAAGTTACGACGTAGATAACTCCAAAACTACTGAACCGATTTCAAAAATTCTTACACTAAAAGATAGCTTAATAAATCTACTTTAAAATAAAATAAAAATCTCAACTATAATTGCTTTAAAAATAGTTAAATGTCGCAAGATTGTGAACGTCTTGTTTCTAAATAATTGTTATAAAATTCCGTGTCTTTTCGGTCAGTTTAACATGAGTGAAACATTTGAAACGCGAGTCATTAAGAAACAGGAAACGGATTAGTCAGCGAAGTAATTAAATGTTTCAACATTTTTAAATACCTTTCATATAAAAAGCATCACGTGTGTTTTCGCTAAAGATATAGGCTGAGATGTACTATGTTTCGGTGCATCTTATTTAAAGGAATAGTTTGTCGATTTGAAACACACACGATAAAATACCAGAAAATTTACTTATTGTCTGATGAAAATACGTAACTGTCTCAACCGCGAATCGAGCCCATCACTTTACCGTGATCACAGACACCATAATTTAAAGAAAAGTTAAATTATTACGATACCAATCTGGACATGCGACTCGTAAAATAGCCAAAGGGACTCTATTTGCTGTAAAATTCGGTAGTTTTAAATCTTTTGTATGTTCGTAAAACCTATTTGTTAACTACTTAATTTGTAAAATATTTTCATATTAATAATAATAATCAACAAATTTCATTATCTCTAAGGTTATCTGGTAGGTACGTGCTTGCATGTCTAAACAATAATAAGATTCTTTATTAACTCTAGATTTTAAATTCTTATTAAGATAATCTGTTTCATCGATTTTTGTAAGCATTATAATAGAGATGTTAAAAAACTATTTCAGGTTTATCTATTTAACAAATAAATAGTAATAACTAAAATATCTCTTTAATCAATCGTCTATTACCAATCACAAAAAACAAATCCTTAAAAGAATCATTATCTACATTTTAATTTTATTAAAATAATAGAAATTACACAAAATATCACGTTCATAATATCACACATGGTTTAATTGAGGTTCACTTTCCGAATAAGTGTTCTATAAACTGTCTGCTAGATAAAATTTCAGCTAATGTGTAACCAAATTCTATTTTCTGATAATCTCATTCAGATATGTTGCGTCGGGGCTAAATCTTTTATAGAATCTGTAACACTATACGAAGCCTTACAGATATAATCTTAATATCTTCTCAGAAGACAATCAGTCCTTCACTCCGCAATCTTAGAATTCCTCGCCACTATATATGTGTGTCTGTGTATCTGTATGTGTGCGACCTTGTCGGTCGCGTCACGTAGCAGTGTCGTCCACACAATGCTTTGCATGTGATATGACGTAGATACTTGATTACAGCCTTGTTTCCATGGGGACTTTGATAAAACTTTCGCGTTTTATGACTTGACCAGCGTAGCTGACTAGCGTTCTGTTGATATACAAAAGTTAGAGATTGATTTTTGAAAAAAAAATTGGCGATGTTTGATCCCAAATTTTTCAACTACCGTCAATGTCTTGAAATCGATTGATTCGATAGTTTAATTTAAATTTATCTTGTTTTTAGTAGAGATAACAATCGTTGAGCTTAAAACTTTAACTTAATAGTATATGGATCAGTTATCATGCATCTTACCCTGTAAGATTTGACTTTGCGACCACAGCCAGTGTAATCTACGCCAAAACGTCAAGCAATCCGAGGTGATATAATTACAGTAACATTTATTCCGTGTAAAGTCGGTCCAGAATATTATACTAGTCTTCAAACAAAGTATCTATGTATAGATATAACTATCTATAGAATTATATTTAACAACAGTTTACTATGACATGAGTTGACAACGCTAAGTGTCTCACATGATGTTGTAACGTGCCAATCTAGTGCCAATAATGGCGGCTCGGAAGAAAAACATCACGGAACTGTGGTTATAACGACTATTATTTAATACTCTGTGGTTTTAACACTACTTTAGTTATCTACTAGGCTTTGGGGATAAATAAAGAAGAAAATAAAAGTCATGTTTGATGTAATCTGGGCCGAAACGTAAACCATTGAAGGTAATTGACATAGTTGACTACTATACTTAATTTAGTTTAAATTACGATTTTGCACCCCATTTGTTTCTTTTAAAGGTTGATTTTGGAAAAACCATGTCGTTTGATTTTAATATTATGGTTAAATCTGTGGTCTAAGTTCTTGTCATCTTTTTTCCAAATTGGATCAGTAGTTAAGTAGTAATAGATATCGTACTAAACAGTCAATTTTTCTGATTACATCGATATCTGCTACTAAGAATTATAGCTGAGTATAAACGTCTATACCTCCGATATAACTCTACCAATCCTCATTAAACTAATAGCAGTTTAAAAACAATAATCTAACCTTTCAAACAATAAAAGTCTCATTAAAATCCGTTCAGTAGTTTTTGCGCAACGTCCAACGAAACATACAGACAGATTGCATGTTTATAATAATGGTTTTTGTTTTATTTAGTTTCTAATGTGCGGTGGTTTTATGTAATACGGCCACCTGTCCGGTTGATATAATGCTTATTATGTCGTTACAACTGTCTTATATTTACGACAATTCACTGACGGACTTTGGAAAGATCTTATTTGTAGATTCATTCTTTAGTGGGTTGACTATTTCATATGTTATTTTTTTAAGTGGAATTTTCCAAATTTTGTCGTTAGAGAGGTCTTTTTTTTCAAAACATTAAGATCAATAATTCGACTAGTTAAACAGATTGCATTGTTATTCTCAACTCCTTTGTCTCAACCTTTTGGGTGTTTTTGAGCCATTAGGATGACTTTATACTATTAGACGTTCATTAGGGCAATATCTTATCCACCCTATAGTTTAAGTTATATTATATTATGAATGTACCTATATTTAATTCAACACATACTATGATTTAGAACAATCTATAGTCGTAATCGGCAATTAAGTAGTTTTTAAGTAAGCCGCTAGATGGCATTATTCTAAATGCCCATCTATGTAACAATGCTTGTTATTTAAAACGTAAATATGTATACTTATTTACATTCTTAATTGATAAATGCATTGATTAATCAGCTGTTTAATTATGATAATTGTAGTTGTCAAGGTATTGCGAAAATGTTACATTGTTTCTATGAATCATCTATTCATGGCTATAACAATGTAAGTTGTAGGGAATACTTTTATTTGTGAGTAGAAAATCCTTTGTATTCTTGTGAGAATATTTATTTCCCATTTTCTTCTAGCACGCTTTGCATAATATGTATTTGATGGACTTTTTCAAACGTATAAATTATAGACCATGAAAGTTAACTACCCCAAAACCTATCTTTGTTTGTCTACTTGTTCTGCGTAAAGCTCGCATTTTTAATAACAAAAAACTTTCCCATTGTCGAGCAAAACTACCCTTCTTTTGATAAGAATAATTTCACAAAGAGTTGGGGACTTTGTATCACTTCAAAACTCTTAGAAATTCTATCTCTCTCTCTCTCTTTTTTCGCAGTATTTTCCTTTACCAATCAATCATCTATTTCTGCAAATTAAATAAACAGTTCTCACTTCATTAACATAATCCAAAAACACATTTTTCTTAAGAAAGAGATACAAATAAGACTAAAATGAGTTGATAAGAGGATGTCGGGGAGATTCCATGATTGGTTTGCGGTTGCACTTCTTGTAAAGTCAGGGCTTTGACCCTGCGTCTGTGTGGAACTTTCCGTCACGTTCATTAATCTTTATTCTAACTATTTGTGAAGACTTGAAGATGAGATGGCTGCAGAAAAATATAGTCTAAGATTGGCTAAGCTGCCCGGTAATTGGCTCATAGTTAGTTTAACCTATGGCCATCTAGTATATCTATATTGAGTACTGGGAAAATTGTTTAAATACTTTCAGTGGTATCTTCACTACGTTTGAGTCTGATTGTACTCTGTGTCCGTTGTTTGTATGTTTCTAAAAGTTCTCGTAACTCATGACTATTGGGTACCTAATGCTAACTTATATATTTTTTAAAGGAAATGATATAAATGTGGACCTAAACCTATTCCCCCTGTTTACCTATCTTTTATTGCCCGATCATCATATTACACAATTAAATAAACATACAAGGAAGAAATAAATACATCCTCTTAGAAAAAAAAACTAAAGATATAATCTGCCAATAATACAATAATTCTACGTCAGAATTTAATATAAATTATTCATATTTTTTCCTTCAAAGTTACTTCCATGTACACGTTAAACTGTCATGGCGGCGTAAGTACTTATAAATAAATCGTTGGTTATGAAATTGATGAAATTTTGAATGTTTAATCAAGGCAAGCGTGTCTGTGTATGGCGTTATGTGAATGTGAACGAAAGGGTGGCCATGGCGCGGTGTATTTTTATGGTGAATTACATTTTTGAAGGTTGGTCTACCTGTTTATTGCCTATTAAAGTTTAATCGATATGCAATGTTGAGGAAATTACATATTGCTTTGAGAACAAGTACAAAGATATATCTTGTCACTTAAATTAATGTGGATCAGATTTTTAGCTTTGAGCTTTTCAGCGTCGTGTTAACATTTCTACAACTTTACTTATCTAAGCGTGCCAAAATCGTTTTTAAAACGGTCAGAAAGAATAAAAGATATTTTTTTCGTATTAATATTACCGATTTGTTACAAAAGCTGCATAACGTGAGACTGAAAGCCGACTCCAACATAATTGGAAGAAAGGCTAGACCGATGATGTGGTTACAAAAATTAAAAAACATGATTCTTTTAAGTAGTTGCCAAAAGTTGCCAAAAATAAAAACCACCTTGAATTTTTTAACGAACCTTTCATACGTTAAATGATTTATGTAACTTGTAAACCATGAATGGCACCACACCTTGATTACGTGTAATTTCGCGATATTTCACCATGAGAGGTTGTCGCAAGGTTGCTGACGCATCAGTCTTCAGGTCACGGCCCTCCTCCGGTGGCCTGACGGATGGTTGTCACAACCGGACGTTTTCCTCTTAATTGTTTATGCTAGATAATCTTTTTAAACGGATCTTCAGTATATTTACATGATAAGTTTCTTTTTGAAAGAAACCTTGTAAAAACTTGTCAGGTATATTTGAAATACTTGTACTTGGTGTCCCTTGTCTTTGCGGACCCCTACTTAAAAAAGAAGTTGCTTTCTATCACCTAACTTCGCCGAATATTATTGAATAGGTTTAACATTTTAACAAAATCGTAGGCGCATCTCCTTATTGCTAGACCCTATTCACTACGGGGCAAGAACATTCTAAATATTAATTTCAAGAAAGTATAAATCTCTTGATTTAGTAACTCTGGCGCCTGACAATCAGAACTTTAACGTCTGTTACATAAATGTATTGATGTGTGAATAATGGCTTGTATATTAACATTGTGTTTTGTTTGTCCACAGAGAGACCTCGCCTCCGTCGCCAATGGGCGACGCGAAGGAGTCCAAGATGAGCCAGATACAGTTCTCATCACCACCTTTCGAAAAACAGGATAGCACGGTTAGTATTATAACTTATTATTAAGAAACAATTGTAAGATTGCTCTAACGGTGAAGGAAAACATCGTGAGGAAACCTTGCATGCCTTAAATTTGTTAAATACATTTAGGGCGTGCAAAGTCCCCAACCCGCACTATGCCAGCGTGGTGGACTCAAGTCCTAAGCCCTTCCCCTCGTTTGGGAGGAGACTCTTGCCCTGCAGTGGGACAGTAATGGGTTAACAAAAAAAAAATGTTAGATGAACACAGTGATATCAAAGTGGTAGCAAATAAGCAAATGCTTTAGAAGTGAGAAGGTTTAAGCCTTATGCAAAATACCAATGACTTCGCGAAGTTGTGTAATAAATTAAACCCATTATTGTCCCACTGCTCGGCAAGGGTGCTGTGTTGAGGAGGAGAGTATGTGTGTATCAAGATAATGATCACTATCCTTAAAGATACGGTAAATCTTCGTGTGGAAATATTGCATACCTGAAAGTTTTATAAATAGTTTTTGACAAAACTTCGTAAGATGCGATACACCTATGAATAATTTCTAGACAGAGCACGTTGAAAGTAAACTACTTTTACTGATGTTATCGTGAATAAAACCACAAATTCTTTTGTACAGATAATGACCGCGCCAATTAACGAATGATAATAAGATGGTTACGTGACCAACCTTATTTAAAACTAAACTGAAAAGAAGCCAATCTTCTTCTTCTTATCGTATGGTTAGTGGTCAACCTAGTGTCAAAGTTGTTCAAGCCGCCCGAAGGCCTTTGACGTGGAAAGAAAGAAAAAAGAAGCCAATGTAAGAAGATATCTCTAAATCTAATAAAATAATTTTAATAGTCTTATGATTCTGTTATATAGCATAGAGAACATAATTTTCTGTTTGTACATACATAATCACGCCTGTAATGCGCAAAGGTGTAGGCAAAGATGTATGAAATACACCCGCGTTTTTATATTTACAATGTTAGTTCCATGTACGCCACCTTCGGAGGGGCAAATTATTTTGATTCCAGCTGTTAAAAAATTAAGATAATAATCTTTAAGCTATTTTAAAGGCCTATAAGCGTCTTGAAAAAGTTTACAACTTACGGCCAGTTTCTTCATACATATCTAAAGTAACCGCTAAAGCCATTGGCTTTTACTTTAATTTTGTGTAGTAAATGCTGTTTCTTCGTGAAACTATTAGTTAATTTTTGAACAAACAAATTTTACTATCATTTTTACTGTACCCCTATACTTTGGCTGTAATTTTTGATAAAGCAACTAGCCCTAGTGTCGAATTATTCCCTTTTAGTCCTACTTTATTGTAATAAATAAATATTATTAATCACTAAATATTATGTAACAGAACTAATTTGACATAGTTGTCGTTATCTCTCAATAAACTGGTTTAATCGTTCATATTTAATTTCCTATTGCTAATGAGTTTATACATTTGGAGACCGTTCACGTGTACCGGACCTATAAAGCAAGTATTTTTAGTATTTTATCATTTCAGGATATGATACAAAAATAAAATCACACATTTTTCTTATAGACGTAGACACATGCTAAAGAATACCACTTGCTATCCATCTTGTCATATCAACTATTACTAGAAATAACTTAACAAGTCTATTACTGACCCTCTGCTAGGCTTAGGATCTCTATCCTCTTCCCTTATTACCTCATTCTCTTCCGGATAAGAAAGTATTTAGTGGGCTTGTGTCCTCCATGCTGTTCGTTTGTGGGTTTGGAACTTTTGCTTAAGAACTTAATAAGTGTGTACTGACTGTTGTTACTGTAATATTAGGACGGGGAAAAGTCTTTAAAGTATGTATGAATACGTGTAATACATGAATTTTGCTAGCCGAGAACTCTTTGTTCCTCTACGACTGTACGAACGCTCGTTCTATAACACGTAACACTACGCATCATAATACCAGTAATTACCCACTTTTCAAATGACTTAGAAAACCCTTAAGTACAGATTTGCTAATAAAGTTTTCTTAATAACGCAAGTGCCAATTTATTCCTTATTCACACATCATTTCGTCAACAGTGCGTGCCGCAGATTAAATGTGCGTGTAAAGTAATAACAACTAACATATTAAATATAAATAAATATAAGTTATATTGTAGTACACTTAAGTATAAGCACGCTATGTTTCGCAAACACGTGACCGACATAGACACGCAAATCTATTTATATGATGAAAACTTTATGAACTTACTTATAAATAACTCTGTGGTTAAGTTTTTGTGTTGATGATGAATAAATGAGGTCGAAATAGTTGAGGAATATGGACAATTTGAGTCATCTCATGTGGATGAAAAAAAAACTATATTTTTGACGGCAAGTTCCTTTTATATGTTTGTGATAGTAGATTATACTCGAGGGGCGATAGTAGATTATACCTTCTGAAAGTTGCTTATGGAATATAATAAAACATATTCCTAAGTTTTATCAAAATTGGTGCATCTATTTTCACATTAAGAATCGAGAAACAAAGATACACAAGTTCACACTGATAAAATTATAGTAGGTAGCATATATTGCAAAAAAAAAGTTTTACCAGAATGTCAACTTCTCAGAACTTAATCTAAATTGTTTTGTCTAAAAAGCTTACATAAAGACTAAAGACTTATCCATTGTTTTACGCTTCGCGGTCCATCGGATATCGTAAAATCTAAATATCTCCTTCAAAATCTAAAAATAGAAATACTTAAAATTGAGTTTATTACAGGCGTTGCGTACATCTACATAATTTATCCAGTATTTGTATTTGAGTATTTCCATAATAAATACCACGTTTGTCATTGCATGTACGGTTGACAAGACAATGCAGAAATTTTACAAAAAATCTTTAGTTTTAAAGCTGATTTTCTCAATACGCTTTGAAATTCGTAAGCTGACGTATTATTATATTATATTTAAATATGACAAGTATTATAATAAATAAGAATTATAATAGAATGATAATTATACGACATTAATAAATGCCCTTGAGAATATATGCAGGTAATTACGACCGGTTTTGTTATATTATTTAATAAAAGTTTATTGTCAAACGTAAATGTGAAGGAACATTTATTATGAGAAAAATAAGTTTTTTGATGTTTGTTTGTTACACTGAACAGATTTTTTATTATATTGGCAGTTAGTTAGTATATTAGAAGAGACAGAATAGCAATTTTCTATAACTAACGACTATTGAGAATCTAGTAAGATTTGTGTGAGTATTAAAAGTTGATCAGCGCCCCTAGCGTATTCCATCGATACTATTTTTTGAAGTGTAGTTAATACGTCAATCCTGAACGTCCAAACTGATATACTCGGTATTACAATACAAAAATAAGTTCTTCTAAAATATGTTACGAGACGCTGACCTATGTATGTCTTACCCTGCTGTTTTGAAGTAGACATATTGATTAAGTCCCTAGTGTTAATTGCAAGTATTAATTGTATCAAGTGATTTTGGTCCTCTGGTTGCTTGAGATTGCTTGATTTTAAAGCATTAGGAAAGTACCGAGAGTAGAAAAATAGGCTAGATTTATTATTTGTTACGATCTCTACAAAATGTTTGCTCCTTACATATTCATACATCCAGTCATAGAAGATAACAATGCACACCTTTTTCAAAAGTATCATATAATACTCAGTCATTTATAATTTTGTACTTCCATAGCATCCATTATATTTATGTTATTAGCTTCGCAGTAAAATTATTTATTATTAGTCACGTGTAAAAAATAGTCATAATGAGTCATGTTTGAAAGTGACAATAGTCAGTTAGATCCTTATGGGGGGTGTCCGATTGTGGCACACAATTAGCTTTGTTTACTGATGACGTGGGGCCTTGGGTGTGGTAGTAAGGCTTTAAGGACCTTGCTAAGGGCAATAAAGAACAAAAAAGTTCCTTGAATGATTGACTAACTTTACAAAACGTACTGTCAAAACACTGAATAATTGGTTTCTGTTGATGAAAAATTTCAGGTTAAACTAAAATGACAACTTTCATGGCTTTTGGTGTCATAACACTTTTGCCTATGTTTAATGTTAAATCACGTAAAACGATATCTTCTAGAGACTATCAAGCTACCAAGGAATCTTGTATGAACATCTCATGAACTAAGGGTTGCCGGAGTCCGATGGATGAGGGCGGCCCAGGACCGGTCCTATTGGCGCTCGATGGGGGAGGCCTTTGTCCAGCAGTGGACGATTCCCGGCTGAGATGATGATCTCATGAACACCCCTAGCGCATTCCGCAAGATTTATTAATTCAATTAATTTTCACAGTCAAACTTTGATGATCGTTCCTCCTGAGTGTAAAAAACCTCGCTGTAGGTTAGACTACCCGACTACTACTATTCATAAACACACAATAAACCTATTTTAATCAAAAAACTACTATAATATGTTTTCTCTTGTTCATTTCGCTAAGGTGTGAAAGAAACAAAACTCTTTATAAGCCTTTCATAACTTTATATATTTTTATGAATAAGAGGGTACTTTTCTAGGGCTCTATTTCAGGCAATTATCTCCTATAACACAAAAAGTATACTTAGCGCAGGGATAACATCCGACCTAGTTTTAATATTTATATCAATTATATAAGTTATTTTTCTAGTTAATCTAATGAATATTGTTTTGTGTACAGATATATCAGAAGCGTCAACAGGCGGTGTGCGTGCGGCACGCGTTCAAGCACTACGGCTCCAAGAAGAGGCCCAACCATGTGCTCAGCAACCTCAACATGACCGTCGCTAAAGGCACTATGTGAGTATACACACTCATTCCACTTGAAAAAGACGTAATATTATGTAGCAAATGGGATAAAGACGCTTTTTTATTCTGTAGCGATCAAGTTTTTCTTACAAGCTAGTTTTAACCATTATTTCAAGTTTGGTATTGTAAATATTATAATTTGGATTTAGGTTGGGGAAAAAGGTCTTTTCGCATTATAGTACGTTAACTACTATAATGACTGAATAAGTAATAAAACTTACGTTTTGTTTTAAAAAAGGAGCTAATATGTAGAAACTAGTAGTAAAACAACTTTTATTAATTATGTTTTTAATTCAGAAGACTACTTGATCATCTCAAGAACATAGATATACTAGACTATAATAACTTTTTTACACTTGTGATCAATGTGATAATAATTGCAATCTCTGCCAAAACGTCAAAACCTTCAAGTACGTTTATCACGTGCACAAACCGTCAATGACCTTACAATAATACGTCCAGCCCATCTTAGTATAGGAAGTACTACCCAAGGACTGAGAACAAAAGATTATTAACCTCTGACAAACGATTATTATTAAACAATCGATTCGTGTGTCGAGGTGCAACATTAATATGACAGTAGGAAGACATGACACATTAGTTAGGAAGTCATTTGTACTTTTTATTTATTATACCTATTAGTTTTTCGCCTGTGGCTTTGACTGCAAGAAATTTCAGCCCTTTCGAGGGGGAATTTCCATGAATCCTCTCTAACCTAACCTAACCCTAACCTCCCCCTAGTTAGGACATATTGGGACATTAATAGGTTTAAATTATTTATTTTTTAATATTAACGTTCTAAAAACAATCCAAAATATAATAATATATTCAATTTTTTCCATTCTATGACCAAATACCATATTAACTAATTGGCGTTAAATTACCTAATATTATTTCCTAAGATTGCAAAATAGTGCGTATATTACAGCAAAGTCAATGCCTTCCTTAATATCATTATATCGTGATCTTTGAAAAAAAAGTTAAAAACGAGTTATTTTAATTAAAGCTATTAAATCTTAATAATTCGATCATTGAGTTAGGTTTCAAAACATCCTGTTTACTGTCAGAGATGTTTGATTGACATCACTCTTTTAAATATTATGCTTTATTTAATCTTTAGAAAATGTTAAATGTAATCTGGAGTTAGGAAAAATATCTAGTTTTTTTATAATTTCATTTATTCATAACATCGTGCTTGTACTACCCGACGGTGTAGACAGAGGTTGTATTGCGTTTTGCCATTAACAATATATTAGTCTCATCAATTGGCTCATCGCGTAGAGGTATTTGAACATAATGAAACAAATTTGACTGAAAACAGCGTCTCCGTGCTTCATAAGACAAGAAAATAGTCGGTCCCGGCTGTTGTCTACTAAGATAACAGTCTTTCAGCCGTGTCAAGGGCCCGTCGGCTTGAACAACTTTGATACTAGGTTGACCACTAACCATACGATAAAATAAAAAACTCTTCTAACATTTAACAAATACACTCAACACAACAACAAACCTATTACTTGTTTCAACGTCCTAAACGTATCTATAAAAAGTATTGTAAAAACAATAGCACAATAATAATTTGCATCGACGATGGCTGAAATGACTGCGGAATGACGTCATGCTCTCTTCACGGTGTAATCTGACGAGCATTGACGTCAAAACTTTATTAGATTAAAGTAAGGACCAAAGAGGTGGAAATAATTGAGTGCTGTTTTGAGTAGAGATTTAGAGACTCATATGTTAGTATGTGTGTTTTCGCATTATAGTATGTATGAACTTGTAATAAAATCGTTTCTCTACACAAAAAAGCTCGATATTTGGGTACCTCACGAGCTCACTGAAAGAAACCTTATGAACCGTGTACGCATTTGTGATTCTTGAAGTCAAACAAATTTTATTACAAGTTCATACATACTATAATGCGAAAAGACTTTTTCTCCGACTTAATAATATGTTGAATTTACTTTGAGTAATCAGTAGCTAATGTTAAGAGACTTTAACAATATTTTCCGCTCATCTTAATAGCATTTAAATGTTAGATAGCCTTTTTCCCAAACTTTTTAATTCAAGCACATTAAATTAAGAAACGAATCTTCGGTATAGGTTTTGATACCATGAATAAAAATAAGTTAAATGTACGAATGGAACTTTAAACCCGGATTAACAATTTAACAAGCATTCTATAAAAGCAAGCAGTTAGTTTCCCTATTAATCAAATTTCGTCTTAATTTTCACTTGACAACAGACCTTAAGTATTTTTTATCAAAACACGTGTATATTTTTTACTGACCCCTCAAGCTCGGTCACAAACAAATAATTAAAGTTTTTATACCAATAACCTGTTTTATTACAGCATCTTGTAACCTAATCTTAGTTAGATCTTAGCAATAATCAAGTGTGTAAAAAGATGTATTCATATTTTATAAACCGTATAAGTAATTTGTTTGTTGTAGCTATTTGTGAGCTAAATTTGTAGTAAAAAGGTTAAAACAGAGGCGGACTAGGGAAAGGTATTTATAAATGTCTAAAATTGGTGAAATGCGATGATCATGTTTAGAAAAAAATACCAAAATTGAGCCCCAGATAACTTCATTAGACTTCATAATAATTGAAACAAACCATAGGATGTATCATTACACAACAATATAAAAAATGCGTATATGTTTGTCTATTATGCTTATTTCATTCATTTCATTCACTGCTGAGCAAATTAAAGACCCGAGATATAGCAAAATCAACTTCTTTTCAAAGATAATAATTAAAAAATACCAAGAAAAGACAGTTTCTGAAGTAGGGAATAATAATAATATATTTGTAGGCTATCATAACCTAGCGAGTCAGCTAGTACAAAAAATTACTAAGCCTTGAATTGAACCTAGGAGCTCATAATCAGTTGCCATAATACTAACGCAATAACACACGCAACTAATGTGTCTTCAGTCGGGAAGTCCATGTTAGTATGTTGACGTCAAATGGAGTGACAATTAAAATGCCCGTGCCATATAAGATCAGTGTACTGTATGTACTCAATATGTATTGATTGTGATAACACGCACGAGGGACGAATACTAATACTGGACTCATTTTATGTAGGTTAGGTTTTGAAGAAGTGGGGTGTTTGTTTGTCGTATGGTTAGTGGTCAACCTAGTGTCAAAGTTGTTCAAGCCGCCCGAGAGGCCTGTGACGTGGCTTAACGACTGTTATCTTATTGACAACAACCGGGACCGACTTTTAACGTGCCCTCCGAAGCACGAAGACGCCCAGTTCAAATACCACTATGCGGTCACCCATCTATGGAATGACCGCGCCAATGGTTGCTTAACCCACAAATCGTTTACCGACCGGTGAGCGCAAATGTGTGTATGTGACTTAAGAGCTTTTTGTTTAAGATATTCGAGTTGGATTTTGAGTGCTAAAACTATAATTTGGAGCTTTAAATTACCATATCAAGAAATAATCACTTATTTTATTCCAAATACATTTTTGTGACATAATTTGTCTTTAGCAAAAAATATATCAATTAATTAAAGTACATAAGTAAATGACTTAAAAGTCTAAAGATCTTTCGATTATTCCGTTACCGTGGTTTGTCTTTCTCACAGGCAGCTAGTTAAAAACTAGATTGAAAAAGACAAAACATTAATTAACTTATCTGAGCTCATTTATAAATCAGCTGGAAATTAACGCGATTTAACAAACAAGTAAAAATCTTTTAACTATTATTAGATTTATAAAAAACTATATTATTAAATGCCTAAACAAGCAAGTATTAATATCACGTCCATTAATCTATCAAAAAATTAAATACAAAGTCCAATTTAAAAAAACCTTCAATACCTCATACAAAAAATAACCAAGTACATAAATTTTTTGCATATTTTTCTCATTGAAGTATGCAAATTTGATAATGAATTGAAATCATTAGCGCTGACACGTCTGTATGTATTTGACCTTAGTATATAAATAATATATTATCTGATAAATGACTGATGGAAACTGATTATAATGTATGACCTTATAGATATGTATGAGGTTTTTTCACAGGAAATTTTTGGGTTCAAAGTTAAAGTAAACTGCTAACAAATATTATTGGCTATAACTATAGAATATAATTAAACCATAATAATTAAATATTTACAATATATAACAATATAAACAAAAGGGAGTATGTCACGCCTCGTAGTATTTCTTTTTATTTAAAACGTTAACAAAACAATATGTTTATCTTGCTGAAGTAATCTACCGGTTTTTTTTTATTTCGGGCTACAGCTAACATTCATTTTTCTGTAGCCAAAGTATCATTATTTTAAGATTTCCTTTAGAAATGAACTTAATTTCATTCTTCTAAGAGTAATTTATAAAAAAAGTAGGTACACAGACTGAAACTATGGTCTTATAATTTCCCAAAAGTTATTTCATAAAGAATAAACCACCAAATCATAATTAAAAATGCATAAAAATTTAATAACTACAAACTTCCGACCTCACTAATTACAAACCAAAATTTTGAGAGTACATATTGCAACATATCCGAAACAATCAAAATCTTAAAACAGCCAAGGTGAAGGCAAACAAAGCATGAATTAAACCATTAATTTAGATCTGTACCCACCACCGTGACAACACGACACCCAAACAATTTTGAAACCAAATTGTCTCCATCCCGTAATCAAATACGTCTTTTCCTTGCAATGAAGAAATCACTGAGCATTTTCCAAATAAAAATCCCACACAGGGAACTGTAAACCTTATGTATATAGACATAAAGACGAATAAAAGTGTATATATAAGTTGGTAGGTGAATGCAAAGGTAGTTTCGCAAACGGCTCGTCCTCGCACTGTGTGTGCAAGTGTGCCCCGAAGCGTGTCCATCTTGGATTTAGGAAACCGTCATGTGCGATGGTTTCTAGATATATTTAGGTATCGTAGCGTGACTAACTCGATGTAATGTACACTAGAATTTAACTTTCGAGATGATTGTTATTTAATATTTTTTGAATAGAATTTTATATATTTATTTGCAAGAGTAAACCCTTGCCTAGCGGTGGGATATCAGTGGGTTTAAAAAAACTGCAACGGATCTTAAATCTAGTGACAAAATATCGCTATATTTTGTCATTTTGATATGCAAATTATCGGTTAATAATCCTAAAAAAATAAAAGTAATACAATGATCAGAATATAAAAACCAAATCCAAAAAAAATAGAGATCTTTTTGCTTGACGTCTTGGCCGGGTTACACTAGCAGTTCCTAATTATACAGGTAATATGTTATATGTATATGATGTGTTCATATGAACTGGTGGCAACAAAATGGGCAAGTTCCCTTTACTCATCACACAAAAGAAGTGTGTTTATCATACTTTCATGACGAACTATTTAACCGAAATCTTAAGAATAAGATTAAACTTTCGTATTCCGGCTGCTTCTCTTACCTTTAGTCTCTTCAATTCCGAATAAAATTTTCTAAAATACATACATATATCTAAAAAGGGCTTCTTTTCTTGTACTGTATGTACTTTAAATATTAGTAAGTATATCGGCATGCAGTATACTGATGTGTTGTTTCGTTTCAGTTATGGTCTTCTGGGAGCGTCAGGGTGCGGCAAGACGACGCTGCTGTCGTGCATCGTGGGCAGGCGGAAACTGAACAGCGGAGAGATATGGGTGCTCGGAGGAAAGCCGGGAACCAAAGGTAACCATCATAGTCTTTAGGATAAAACTTTTGACCTCTTGAGGAAATAACTGCAGTTTAAAATAGGAGATATGGTCAATTTATGAGCGTTCGTAGAAAAAGCGATGGAGAATGCTGCTTTACAAATAATGAAGTAGGTAACTACTATAAAAATGCAAAGTTTATAGTAAGGTTTTGGTAGTAAATAGAATGAAGAAGTAATGAGCAATAAAATATAGCAACTTTAGTAACGTAATTTTTGTCATAAATCATAAACCCACCTTAGAAAAATCATATCTTTATCTATTCTTTGTCTTCTATACTTAAAAGAAGATCACAGCCAAAACATCCACTCAAGGCCAGCAGCATCTTGACTCCAAGTCTTCTTACCTCTCTATTCTTTCCTCAGGGTCTGGAGTCCCCGGCAAGCGCGTAGGCTACATGCCTCAGGAAATAGCCCTGTACGGGGAGTTCACCATCAAGGAGACGATGATGTACTTCGGCTGGATCTTCGGCATGGAGACCAGGGAGATCGTGGAGCGGCTGCGGTTCCTGCTCGACTTCCTCGACCTGCCGAGTGAGAACAGAATGGTGAAGAATTTGAGGTTAGTACTAGTAGTATTTTTCAATTATTATTTCGGTGCTAGCCATAATTATCATTATCAGCTTCAAGTCCAGTGCAATGGACGAAGAGTTTGAGGTTAGTAGGTACAACCTTTCTGAAATGATTTTTTAATTTTATTTTGATGCTAGCCATAAATATTATCATCAACTTTAAGTCGTCCACTGCAATAGACTCACTTATGAAATTCTCGCATTATTTTTGGTTATTCTATTTCTATATACTGTATGGATTTGCGAATTGATTATGATATATAATTTTTTTTAGAAAGGGGATCTATATATGTAATTAATATTATATTTTTTAATGACTTCTGAAACACGAAACAGATCGCTCAAGGGCTTAACGCATCAAGAGCTACTTACTCTATATATTGATAAGAAAAATAGCTATAATAATATACGAGTATCTGTGATGATTCTAAGAACACACAATTTGAGCTTCCTCACTAAGTAGTTATTAGTACAACTAGCTATGACTATTTTAAAAGTGCTAAATTTACTTCAAGAACTTATTCATAGAAAAGCCAATTTGTTAAGAATTCAAAGTAATTACTCACATTCATGATTTAACGATTCTCTCTATTGTCAGTGTAAAGTGATAGATTATTATGAAATCTATACAAAAGACTGTTCCGAGAAAACGTTGCCGCATCGTTTTGTTTTATAACTTAAATTCTATTATTGTGGTACACGTTTAAGTAAATTAGTGGCAATATCCAGATATACTACGGTAATATACTACTTATATTGTAAATGAAATGAGAAATGTTGGATGGATGACTCTTTCATGAAAGTACAATTGATTAGAATATTAATAAATTCTACATATACATACTTTTTAACTTGATTTAACACATAAATATAAATATAAATATCATTGCACAACTCACATATGGCCATTTTATTCCAAACTAAGCAAAGCCTATATTACGGAAACCAAATAACTGATAAACATACTTATATACTTCTAAATACATACTTATATAGATAAACTAGCTGACCCGCGCAACTTTACTTGCGTCACATAGGAGAGAATGGGCCAAAATTTTCCCGATTTTATAACATTTTTCACTGGTACTCTGCTCCTATTAGTAGTAGCGTAATGATATATAGCCTATAACCTTTCTCGATAAATGGACAATCTAACACTGAAATATTTTTTCAAATCGGTCCAGTAGTTCCTAAGATTAGCGCGTTCAAACAAACAAACAAACTCTTCAGCTTTATAATATTAGTATAGATTGACGACTATTAGAACTAAAAATGAACATTGTCATGACTAAGACAAAATATTGGTAGAATATATATTTGCGAAAGGAAACGTATATAAGGTGTTATGTAAAGCGTGAGTGTGTGAGTGACGTCACACATATTGACTGTCAATATTAGCACATAGCACTCAGACAATAGTAGGTATAGGTAAGAACTGTCGTGAATTGCGAGAATTGTGTAAAAAATATGCAATTTTATATGACAAAGTTGTTTTGATTTTTTTGTTTGGTTGTCGAGAGTCATCTCTGAAATGATTATAATCTATAACTGACTGCTCATATACTCTTTAGTAGCCCGGAGCTTGGTAAAGAGCCTGGTATATGGAAAAAGGTTTCTTTTCGTTTTTTTTAAAGACAACTCCCGCACTAAGAATTGCTCTTGTGTAGAGGTTTGCCCTCTCTCTTTATTGGATAGATTTAAATTGAAGAATAAATGTAAATTGCGAAATATTTCAGCGAATTTCATTCATCTCTCCTTTGGGTGCAAGTGTGATATTAATAAAAGCATAAGTTAGTTAATAATAATCAGTTGTCCAATGATAATATGATATGAATAATCAATTATTGGGCCACTTTCTAACATTTAACTATTCAATGACTCTAACCTTAGAAATCGAAAGCCCTTTTATAAATAGAACCATTTATTAAAGTACATGTCAAAATTAATGATAGACATAAGTATACATCAAAGTTAAATACACACATGATTTAATGTTTGTAGTTATGATACTTTATTTCGCCCGTGCCTTTACCCGTATTTAAAATGACTTTACTTTTTTAAGGATTAGTCCACGCTATTCCCAAAAGGCAACGGGGACAGAAATAAATAGTCGTAAAACATACAAATTTACAAGACTTACATACGAAATATAAAGAAGTCCTAAAGCCTGAATTGGTCTGAATGAACTGGAATATTTAAAATCGGTCCAGCAGTTCTTGAGATTACTCCCAACACACAAACTTATTATATTATTATGTATATTATTAAAGAGCTATATTTAAAAATAATTTCTATTACGTAAGTATCGATGAATGACGTATAATATTAAGTTTTTGCCCGTCATATCTCGTGGACTGACAGGTTAATTATTGTGAAACGTTCATGAATGTATGTATGTATGTATGTATGTATTATTAGTATTTATGTAACAGTTTCTTATTTACAGTCACGTGTTTGTAAATATGTATGGAGGTTTACACGTTAATTTGTTTAGTTTTGTTTAATATAAGAGTAGGGTAGTAGACTTGCCCCCTATTACATGGGATTAACAATATTACCTTATGGTAAAAGGTTTCTCTGCTTACACCTTTGGCTGTAACACGCGTGAAATTATAAAACAAAATAATTAGAGAAGCATATTTAAGTAGATTGCGCTTACCCCCGGTTTATGAGTACATTTAGCGGTAGTTTATCTATTCAATAGCATTTAAACTCATACAAAAACGCTATTTTTAGAATTCTTAGTTTGTCCTTATATTGTCGAAACCAACATAATCAAAATTCTGTCTCCAAATTGTTTTGGCTAGCGTTAGCTTTGAAGCCTTACCCCCCTTTCATTTCAGGACGAGTTCCGTAATATCTAAGCAAAATGGACTAACACGTAAAAAATGGTTTAATATCAAATAAACCTTATTATTTGCCGTCAATTTTTATCTGCAAAAAAGTTGCCTTCTTCTATATTAACACAAGCTATCACACCACTAAATTACATCTAACTTGTTAAGCAGTTTAACAAAATATATCAGTTTCAGACAGAAATAGCTACTTTCAAGTAAAAGTTCAGATTCAATTAAGAAATATGTTAATAATGTTAACACACTGTGTCCAAATTACTCAATACAATTGCCCATTCGGTTCAGTAACATTGTTTCAACCTACAATAAGTCTTTACTCGTACAAGCAGCGTAGCGAATGCGTTTGTACGCGTTTGTCCACGTTCGTCATGCTCTCATGCTACACACTGTTCAATGGTTTGTTTGTTTATGTTTATAACTATTGTTATTGTGTTTAAATATTTGACAAGTAATTAGTGCTGTTGAAAGACTGATTAGTAAGGGTTTGAGATGATTATTTTTTATTAAGAGGTAGATTATGGGACAGTAGAAGGTATGCAAAGTCCCCAACCCGCATTTGACGACGTTGTGGTCTCAAGGCCTAACCCCTCCCTCAATACGGCAGGAGACCCTTGCACAGCAGTGGGACATTAATGGGTTAAATTTATTTATTTATGGAAATTCTGATATCGGTAACGGTACGAAACAAAGATTAGTTAGATTAATTTTCGTTATTTTGTTAAGTGTTTCCAATATTTAGGTCTCATTTAATCTACATGGACGGTAAACCAGCTCAGCTAGTAAGTTTTGTTTCCCAGAGTGGCTATGAGACGTCCACGTTTCAAAACTGTTTATTTTGTAAAACTAAACCAGAGAGTGTGATCACTAAACATATGTATTATAATCCATAGTTATTGTGCGTCCTTCGAAATACACCCGAATTCACCTAAATAAACATAATGTATGCAGCAATCACAGCTCTATATTGTTCCAATACAATTTCTAAGTAGTATTTTCTTAAAGTTCAGTACCCAAACTGCAATAGGCAAATAAATGGGAACACAGTAATGAATGATACAGCTGAGAGCAAACATTAATACAACGATACTATTTGTTAAACACCCGTTACAAACAACTAGATGCTAAGTGCCCGATGAGACAACACCTACTTAGATTTAGTACATTTTAGTTAAATTGCAATTCAAGTGTTTCTTTGATTTCCCGTCAAACCAGATGTGTCGTACTGAATTGTTTCTAACGGCTGAGTACTGAAACGTTACTGAAATTTCAGTGACGTTTAATTATTAATAGGTCTGTCTATATTGCCACATTACGCGTTAAAATGACAGGTACGATATTTAACCTGTATTTTAATTAGTTTCAAAATTCAGTAACAAGAAACTTTAATTTGATAGATACTCCTTTACTATTAGCATTAAAAATTCACCTTTTACGTAAGAAATCCCACGTTCAAACTATAGGCAACACGCCGATGATTTTTCTAAAACCGATGCTTTCGAAACAAATTGTTATAAGTATCGACAAAAAAGACATCTTCAGGATGTAGAAAAATATTGTGAGGAGACCTTAAATGTAAAATAAAATTTTTGAATAAAATATAATTCAGTATCGCGATTCTGTACTGTCGGTACTGTCGTGTATCGAAAGTTTGACATTTAAAATGTACTGCCAAAAAAGTTCATATGACGCCCATCAGAGGCGCTGATCAGATTTTCATACAAAATTTCTCAATGATTAGCCGGTTGTCAGTAGTCGATAGTAGTAGAGAATCGAGCTACTGTTCTGTGTCTCTTTCAATGTTCAGTTTTCACAAATACTAAGGTTAAATCACTGTAAGAAGCACCTATTAGTTGACGGTACTATTTCAGTTACCGTTCGTCGACCTTCAGACACCTACTGCATTTCACCTTGCGTCGCTGGGGCCAACGACTTTGTGCTCCAAACTTAACCTCGTACTGCGAAACTGATTTAATTATATACCAACTAATTAATAGGTTGACCAATGAAGGAAAGAAATAATGTGTGGAAAAATTACGATCTGAAATGATATATCGTGTGAACTATTTTATCTAACTACGTTCACAAAGTTACAAAAGTTTAGTAAAACAGTCAATTCAAACTCTTTATGAAATGTCAAATACATTTCAGCATAATAATACGATGAAGTGATGTTACCTACTATATCGTATTTTCATTGGCATTGAAGTGCATATTATAATGTTTCAGTCTATAGTAAATTAAATTTTAACATCATTAACGGAAAACACAAACATGAGCATCTTAGATCAACCTTTTACGAGTACAAGTTTAATAAGTTTCTGTTGACCTATGGCTAGTTTCGGAGATACATTTAACAGTAGTTTATCTATTCAATAGCGTTTAAGCTCATTTAAATATGACAGTTTGAATAAATAAACTACCGCTTTATGTGCCTCAGAAAAGAACTAGTCAAGTATCCTACAACGATAATGTCCTCCTAGCCGATATACGGCTACGGCGGTCAGTTTCATTGAAACTTGCCATCTGTGCAGGACTTTGTTTATAGTGTCCAAGTGTGTGCACAATACACAGGTACACTCTCTATTCCATCACTCTCATAGTTTGGTGGGACGGATAACCGACACGACCAGTGAGAGGTCAGGCGCAGGACCGACGGCTTTACGTGCTCTCCGAGGCACGGAACCTACAACGATAGTATTATCGTCAACTAACAGCAACAAAATCTCTCGCTGTATACCAGGGGTTCCCAACCTTTTCTTAGTCCGGGACCACTTCTATATTATTCTTGTTATCAGGGACCACTATGTTAGTATATTAAAGATAAAATGTATTAAAAATCCTGAAAATTGTAAATTTTAAATTCATTCGCGGACCACATTTTGACTTGACCACTGGTGGTCGGCGGACCACCGGTAGGGAACCACTGCTGTATACAATACCAGATTATCTCTAGTCGTCAATATCGCAACAAAAGCGTTATAACACAATTTATAAAGCCGTTATTACGTCATTCACTTTCACAATACTATAACAATAACGAGATGTTATGGAGAGGAGAAATTTTATAACTTTGATACAAGAGGTTCTGGGGGTCCAAGGTCACGTGGAGGAATGAACACATGTGATGGAGAAATTAGAAGTCTTTGTAATGGTGACAAGCTTTTGTTGTGCCTTTTGGAATAATGTACTAGTCATGCTAAAGAAAATTTCTGGAGTGTATTTGAAAGTACCTAATTTTGTTTTTTGTCCTACATTCGTGTAATTTTTGCGGTACTTTAGCTACTTTAGGTAGTGCCAAAGTTATTCTTAAGTATATATAACCCATTATCCTATCTACATATAAAATTTAATAAAAAGATTTCCAGATATAAGTACTTACAATATCTATAATGTAAACAATACCGAAATTCGTACCTTTTTAAAGGTTATTTTGGTATAAGTATTTTAACGTGAACGTGGCGTACAAAAAGTTATCTTTTCAATGTTCCTTCTTTCTTGTTTTTACATCAAGCCCGTTAAGACATACCGATTAGATATACAAATTATCTCAATGTATATGCTCCCTTGACTACCAACTAAAAAACTAAAAATATTCCACAACAAAATCACTAAATCTTCAATTCTCTTTCAGTGGTGGTCAACAGCGTCGAGTATCCTTCGCAGTAGCTCTCATGCACGACCCAGAGCTTCTGATCTTGGACGAGCCGACTGTGGGCGTGGACCCGCTGCTGCGTCAGTCCATCTGGACCCACCTGGTCAGGATCACCAGCTCCGGAGACAAGACTGTCATCATCACCACCCATTATATCGAAGAGGCTCGGCAGGCGCATTGTGTAAGTATTATTTTATTTAAAAATTCTGCTCGTTTTACTTTTGGTTCGTTTATTAGTCATTTTACTTTTGTTTTTTATCTTCTGCACGTTTTAAGCTTTGATAGGACAAGCATAATAATATGATAGTTTAAAGGTAGCATTGACAGTATAGCTTGTGACTCGACCAGTTTAACCTACGCCGAAATATAAGGTCTAATGTAAAATGCGTCTTCATGTTTATTCCCATATTCTAATATATAACTGGACAAAATGAATACTTTAGTATCTAATTTCAGTATTCTTATATCACTACTTAAAAAATAACCAAAGATTTAAGGTACATCAAGTAATCGTGGAACTTAAACAAGTATAAAACTACAGTGATTGAATAATGTTTATAGTTAATTAAACACATTAATCTTCAAACTACTAAATTTTAATCACATTAGGGCAAGATAACCACTTTTTTGTACAAATTCCTAACTTGACAACCACGTTTAAAACAAGTATTAAAAGTTAGACAAAAAATTATAAACTTTGTCCTTTTACTTATAAGTCATTTATAAAAAGGACTAAGCAAAAACTCGTACACAATTGTAGAAAAAAGTTTTAAAAGAATAACTAAATGCTGTTGATATATTATTTATTTTAATTAAAGGTAATCAATTCTTATATAATACTTTACACGATGAAAGAAGTTACTAAATATTTGTCACTTGCTTTAACAATGAAACAAATATTTAGATGAAACCTTGCCTGCGTAACAATTCTTGATCAGTTCTTGAAAAAAATCAAAGTTTACAACCTGCACTTGATCAGTGTGGTGGATTCAAAGTCTAATCCTTTAGTTAATACAAAACCACACCTTGTGTTCGTGGTGATGGGTAGAGACAAAAGAATGTCACTTGCTAAAACCGCCACAAATTCCATGCACCTTGCATGCCTAAAAGTTCTTTATCAAATTTTTTGAGGGCACACTAAAACCCCATTCCGCCAACCTTGCCAATGGTGGTCTCAAGACCTAACTTCTCCTTCGTTCGGGAGTAGACCCTTGCCCAGCAGTGGGACAGTCATGAAACAAAATAAGTTTAAACAAAAAAAGGAACTGAAACCCAATATGACGTATTTATGTTACTTCTAAGAAGACCTACATAGTATTAAAAACTAAAATAGGAACTCGAAACGATACATGTTTTTGCTAAGTAAACCTACATAGTATTTACGTAAATAGCCTTGCCTAACAAAGAATACATCTTCAACAAGGATATGTAATCTCAAAACACCATATACAGAGCATAAACAAGACTTGGCGGAAGTAGACACTTCCTAGCTCTTTAACTATTTAGATAATATACTAAGTAACTTAAGTATAACGTAGTTAAAGGAAAACCGAATTACACTTTTAAGATTTTTCAAAGTTATGTGTGAAAAGTTAATGCTCGAAGATTTTTATATTTAGTATAAATGGTCTATTTGCGGTACCATCGAGAATCGAAAGTTTGACATTTAAATTGTATTGTCACATATATTTGAGGCTAAGCCTATAAGCCAATAAGAAGACTAATAGTAAGACTAGTTTTAGATAAATCAGTGGTGTTGCCTCGAGTTCGAACCTGCAACCTCTTGCGTGGGAGGTATCAACTTATACCACTCGGCTATCACTGCTCTATGGACGAAATAAAGGCCAGAAATATATCAGACGGTCTCCGGATCTAGACAAAGGATAGCCAACGTCGTTCCAATTTCCACACAAACAAACTACTAACCTCGTTTATATTAAAGTATATTATTTAACAGAAATGTCTCAATGTGACACAGATAATGCATAATATTCGTAACTGGTATGTATGAATGTATGAATTAAGTGTTATGTGGAAAAAGTTCTGCAATATTTACTAATTATACGAATTAAAATACAAACAGGTGAAATAATGGTTAGTAAATTGTAGCTACATATATATTAAAGTAGTTTTTGAGAGTGGGGTCAAGAAACTTAACATTTGGCAATTTGTCGGAGGGTCAATAAACGTGAATTTCCACAGTGGATACTACCATTTTTAAAGCGAGTTAGGTACCTTAAAATGAGCCCTAAAGCATCTTCTAGGGGCATTGATCTGGTTTTCATACAGAGTTTGTCAATAGATACCTGGTTGTCAATAGTCTAGAGTCGTAGAAAATCGCGCTTCTGTAAAAGACGGGTTTTCTTCTGCGTTGGAAAATGCTATAAATGTTGATAATTGTCAATTAAGATAACAGTCGTTAAGCCACGTCAAAGGCCTTCGTGCGGCTTGAACAACTTTGACACTAGGTTGACATTTAGCAATACGATATGAAGAAGAAGACGAAAAAAATATGTAAAGATCTCTGCAAATTCCATTCTAAGCCTACCCATAGCTTCGACTCGTGATATTATTATATACTAGCTGACCCGTGCGGCTCCGCTCGCGTGAATTTCGTACTGTTGCTTATTCGTTTGAGCAAGCGAATTGCGAAGCGCTCGATACACCTACACATAAAAATGCTAACAACTCTTTTGTCATCTAATGGTTATTTACGAAAGGGACCCGAAGGGCACACAATGTGACACAGGCTCAGGTAGGCCTGATTTCCTGTGGTTACCTTCTTTTCCGCTCTCGTCTGTATCCGTACCAGTTTACAGTGTAAAATATAATACCTTATTATAGACTGACCATTGCTTACCCGTCTGGATTCAGAATATTATTATAGCTACAGACAGACCTATCTGCGCCGGAGCTCTTCACCGCGTAACCCGTAATTATTTTTTATATATCATCCGTTGTTTATTTTTTAAAACTTACCACATAGTCTGTTTCATAGCTATCCAATTTATTTCCAAAATGCAACCAATTAATTTGGTTATGTGTTTCGAACAACAACGCCATCTGTTAGTTGCGACGAACAACGACAACAAACGAAATTACTCGATTTGCCATCTAGGATATCCCGACCGCACCGGACCCACGTAAACCAACATTTTTGTGTACTATATCATACAACATTTATGTTTTAAAATCTTATAAATGTATAGCATGTTTCAAAGGTATTTTTTTTTACAATAAAGCCATTAAAATAAATTAATTAGAAAAAACATGCTTTGTTGCGGACTATAACGCCATCTATTGGTTGGTGCGAACAACAGGTATCGATACGGCGGGCGCCGCGTTAACTTTATGCGAATGTTGTGAAATGGATTGTAAAGCCATCTATGGTCTCTATAGGGAAACGCAGGTTCAAACGATTTTTACGTATTTTTTACAATTTTCTAAAAATCTTTGAAATTTTATGCTATAAAAAGTATCCTAGAAATTGCTCCACTACTTATTCTATGCATATACCAAATTTCAGTGCATTCTATTCGGTAGTTTTTACGTGATAGCGACACATACAGACGGAGGACAGACAGACAGACAGACAGACAGACAGACAGAAAAGAAAATTATAAATTGCAGATTCGGTATCAGTATCCGTTACTAAACATCCCCCATTGGTTTTTTTTTAAATATATTCAATGTACAGAATTGACCTCTCTACAGATTTATTATAAGTATAGATGTGTGTTTTTATACCGCTAACGTTTGTGAATCCGCTTCCTCGTTTACGCACTTGTCATTAACACCGACTAAGCGAGTTTTACATTAGAGTCTTGTAAAAAAAATATAAAGTTTTTTTAAATAAATTTAGTTTGTTTGCTTCCGGTGATTAAAAAAGAATAATTATACTTTGTTTTTGGTATTTTGAGTAATTATATTTGTTTCCTTATCATGCTAGAGTTAGTTGTTGAAAGCCTTATAATCGTCTCGGTTATCTTATTATGAGGTATCTTAATAGATCCTACTAATATTATAAATGTGAAAGTTGTTCGAGATTTATGTATGTATGTATGTTTTTAACAAATTCTCACAAAAACTTCTGAACGGCTTTATATGAGATTCTGTATGCAGGTAGTTTGGACCTTGAATTTACGTACAAATAGGATATTTTACCCCGAAAAATCTTTTCACTTTCACTAAGACGAATGGACCTTGGATACACAAGATGTTTTTAACCCGGGTACCCCTAAAATCTTTTGACTCGAACGAAGTCTTCGCAAAGGCTCGTTTTTGATACATTTTACTAACATCTTTAATTTGGTTTATCCATCGTATAGGTTATCTAACACTTCTTCAGAACCTATAAAAATGCTCCTTAATTAAATAAAGCCAGGTTAATTAAACCAGTATATTTAACGTACGGAAGTGCGAACATCTAAGTTATTTAGTGACGTGTTCAATGGTCACGTGCCTCACGTGTCGGTTGCGAAATTTGCGCTGTCTTAAATAATTCCTCTCGAAAAAAGTTGCGCGTGCGCTTAGACGTGCGTGAGGACACCGCGCACGTGTGTGTGTGTGTGTATGTGTGTGTGTGTGTGTGTGTGTGTGTCGGAAGATGTGTGTTAGAAAAAAATAATTTGCAAAGTAAATAGTTTGTTTGATTTTAATAGAAACTTGATTTTTAGCAAGATTTATGTTTGCTGTTAGGTCATTTGTAAACTAAAAAGCGAGATTATTTTTTGTCTGATTCTGTAGGCTCGCAATTTGTTTTTTATCTTTGAAAATGTATTTTATTTTATGTATGACATAAGTAACATCAACTTATTTTTGACTGACATAATTGCACTTAAAAGTATTCCCGGAAAGCAAAGATTTTTTAAATCCCAGATAATAGCACTAAAGTACTCAATGGACTCAATGCGTAATCCTAACTAACTGCTGAAACAGAAATTCTGGGAGTAGGTAGATATTTACCCAGCAATGAGACAGTAATGGGTTACATATATTAATTACTTGCAAGATTGGCATATTATGTGCTTAAATAATCTAACACGAACGCAAAGTTTACTAAACTCAATATTAGTACTGGTTGGACTATTACACATCTCAAATGGAGTATAAACATAATGTCGTAAGCGCCCTTGAAACATTACTTGCGTGTGGTCATTTTGTGTTTACACCATCGTTTAATGCTCATAATGTGAGTTAAAGCCTTCTACTACGAGTTTTACGCTACTTGAAGACACAAGAATGTTATTTACTAAACTGGTTTTGACTAGGTTTTTGGTTACCAATGTTTTTTCTTCATTTTATACATACATATTTCTGACATAATATCACTTTTGTTGTGCCTTGACGTCTAAGTAGAGGTGTACGAATTGCATACTCTTTTCACCGATCGATAAAGACAGTCTAATTCGCAATTACACCGTAGTTTATATATAGGTACTGCACTGTTGTTTTCAAACCGACAACAAAATACTACATACGGGAATCAACGCAAATGCGCGTTTTATCTTCCAATGCGTGACGTTTTTGTGCTGGTAACACCGGCCATAGCCATAGGCTGAATCAGCGATGACAGGACTCCATGCACGAATGTTCATCCACCCTTATATTTTAATTTCTGCAACTACCGTCACATCGTATCCCTATTTTATAACCTATTAGAGATAATAGTGAAGTTTTGTAACATTTATTACTACGTCCCGGATAAAATGAATTTGTAGTAACAGAAGCACAGAATGTAGAAGCTGGTAGTTAATAAGTATGTTGTTAATTCCAGATCGGTCTGATGAGGAGCGGCAGGCTGCTGGCCGAGGAGTCACCACAAGCTCTGCTCACCATGTACAGCTGCATCTCGCTTGAAGATGTCTTCCTCAAGCTTTCGAGGAAACAAGGTAAGATTACAAGGCTTTGGCGGCCCTGCCATAGAATAATACTTACTAGAATAACATTTAGTGACTATAATATTGAAAGAATTTGTATCGATTCGAGGATATTCTTAAAAAGCTTGACGGCTACGTTATAACGCTTCAAACACCCGATTAGTAAAACAGTTAAACGTACGTACTATATGCTTTTTAAAACACCTACTTGAGATCAAGTTGTTTGGCGATACTTCGACATTAGTTGGAATAAACATTTTTTTTTACATAATTACCATACAACTGATGTATCGCCAAATTGTATTGAAAAGTGCTGTGACCGGAAAATTCTTGACATCTAATAATTCTCTAAATCACAAGCCAAAATAATAGCTCCGTTACAATCGTATCTGATAATTCCAAAAGCATTTCTAATAGAACAAAACTCAGTAGTACTCGTGAATTCTTCCTGTCTCCACCCATTCATAAAGTAATACAAAACGGACATTACCTAGGTTTACGATGGACAATAGTGTCGTAGTGTCACACGGAACATGACAATGGCGTAAAGGAAACTCACACGATATAGTGTAAATATTTCGTTATACAAGGAAGTGGAGACAATGTGGGACCCTTTTTATTATGCAGTTTAAATAGGTTTTCTTTAAACCTTAGAAGTGATAGAAAGAAAATTGTTACTGCCCGAGGGCTGAAATTTTACTTATGGACTATTTTGTCTATCAAAAATGTCAAAATGCTTCTTCGAATTGTTGACTGGCACTTAAATGTTGTCAATTATTACACTATTTTGGTCTGAATCTTAAATCTAATAGCTATACGCATATATTTTCTATGAATAAGTAGATTAAGTAGTTTTCACTTAAAAATGCGACATTCCGATCTTTTTGACAAACGTGAATACAAAAAAACAATACGTGAAATTTTACTGAATTATGTACAGTTTTGTTCCACTACAACTTTCTATTATTATTAAATAGGACTTATTAAAATATACTATCTAAACTCTTTCCCCGTCAGTTCCTCTGCGCGATAAATTGACCTTAATTTTTAAGGAAAATGTTATAATAATGTAATTTAATACGCACATTTAAACTAATCTATGCCGATAAAACCCGAATAAATGGGTATTTCTTAATATAGAATCACATTAGTAGAAACAGTAGACACTAAAGTAACATAAACTAGTTGACCCGCGCGGTTTCGCTCGCGTACAATCATCATCGTTTCATCCTATTTCAGAAATTCGTAGGTTAATTGTCAAGACAATATCTTCAAGTTATAATATTTCATCGTATTCGATTTGACAGTATATGTATCTATGAACGCGTAAAAGACATACAGTTTTATATTAAAAAGGCGTTGGCTCTATTTCACAAAGAAAAACGAGACTTTATATAAACGGCCACCCATCAGCATATTGACCTCATTCACGTTGCTTAACCACGCATATTGGACGTTCATTATACAAAACAATATATTATGTAGAAATTAGTTAATAATCTTCGTAAGTTAATTATTTTAATGTTTCTCTCGTAAAATTTTATGTGAATTTGTATGAAATATTTGTATATGATATGATGTATGTAATGGTTCATTTACATAATATTAATACATACATAATATTAATGTTAGCTATAAATATCTTACACATAATATTGCGTATTATTTGATTGCAATATATTAGACTTTGACTATAAAGTTATGTGTTTAGAAATTCTACAGAAATGTTAAGACAGTGAAAAGATCTGCCAAGAAAACTAAAGTTATTATTAGTTAAGTTTATATTAGGTATACTAAATGAAACAATCCTTACAATTATTTAAAACAGAATCATTTTTATTAAGAAAGGATCGAAACATTTCACTTGATTTAATTTTGACTGAAATTCTAATGTAATAAACGATCCGTAGCGTAGTAGTTATATTCGGCACATCGACTATACCTATACGTACAATACAGGACAAACATCTGTTTCATACCTATAATTTTTCAGATTTTTGTGAGTGTAATGAATTTTTATAATTGTCAAAGTCTCCGCAACCTAATATTATTCTTATCCGGTGTTTTTAGGCTTTTGTACCCAAACAATAAAAACTGGACCTTATTACTGAGACTTAGCTGTCTGTCTGTCGGCACGCTATATCTCATGAACCGTGATAGTTAGACATACGCCGCCTTTACACACACACTCTATCGCACGTTCTTAGGAGCGTACAGGACAACGCGCGGGAAAGCAGCGCGGTCTTCGATCGCGATTTTCTTCGCGGGCTTGACAGATGAGCGCGGCGCGTGGTCTTTCCTTTCCCCTTACAAGCGAGCTCTTTCACGCGCGATTGTTATTTCATGCGCGATAGAGTGTGTGTGTAAAGGGGGCTATTCGATTTTTTTAAAGAAGAAAAGGTAAATACATTAGGCCACGACGTCGTGACGTCAAATAATATTGTAATACATGTAAATAGTCTGTTGCAACAGTTTGTAATGTTGTACCGATGATACTTGTGCTCGCGTGCTCCTACGACCTTAGGCAAAGATTCACAAT
Organism: Anticarsia gemmatalis; assembly: GCF_050436995.1. Taxonomy (NCBI): domain Eukaryota; kingdom Metazoa; phylum Arthropoda; class Insecta; order Lepidoptera; family Erebidae; genus Anticarsia; species Anticarsia gemmatalis. The sequence goes on along the minus strand of NC_134768.1, from coordinate 754,836 downwards.
GTTCACAATGCAAGGCTACACTTAAATGGGACGGCGATTCACTGCTCGCCTAGTATTTTCGTCATTTATGTTGGTCATCTTCTGTGATTACGAAACTTAAGAATATTCTGATTTTATTTGATCGTATGGTTGGTGGTCAAATCAAATTAAATCAAATCAAATCATTTATTTTTGGAGAAAGCACTGTTACAAAGATGTTATAGGTTATGTTCCCATAGTTTCAAGTGTTCCTACCATTGAGTGGCATGCAAAAGAGAATTAAAATAGCATTGTTAACCTAGTGCCAAAGTTTTTTAAGCCGCCTGAAGGCCTTTGACGTGGCTTAGCGAGTGTTATCTTAGTAGACAATAACCGAGACCGTCTTTTAACGTACGCGCCAAAGCACGGAGACGCTCAGTTCAAACATCATATTATGTGATTACCTATCTACAGAATGACCAAACTAGTTCTTCCGAATGGAATATGATTGAAATTCCTTCCAAAATGTGAAGAATTCTCCATTCTCCAATAGTTTTACTCAACTCGACGATATTGCCTTTCCCATCATCTAATTGTTGAGCAAGAGTCTTCTCCCGGAATGAGGGAAGACCACGAAACCACCACGCCGGTCTCATAAGAATTTAAAATTACTTATCTCAAATATTTCTTGCTAAAAGTATCTTAGTTAAAGATTTAATGAAGCCAGTAAAAGACTTAAGAATGTGTTTTATTAATTAAGTTTAGAGGTCAACAAATTATTTACAAATCTCGTTTGTGTCACGTGTCCTCAATGTGAGATGTACATCAGCTAATGTCACGTTTTTTATCACGAAATTTTATATTGATAACCGGATTTTTTTGGAATTTAAACTGGCTGTGAAATACCAAAATATAATTTTGGTTCCTACCAGCCGCGTTGGATAAAATATAGACCGTGTTATTCAAAATTTTGAATAATATACTCGCCTATATACTAATATTATAGAATTGTAGAGTTTGTTTGTTTGTTTGGTTGAATGCACTCAGGAACTACTGGTGCGAATTGAAAAAATCTTTTGCTGTTGGATAGCAAGATTTGAATTTTTTTTACAGTAATTTAGGCTTTTCTTATTAGAGTTTTTAATACTAGCCGGTATATGGTAACAGGATCGCCCCCTATAACTTGGAACTAACATTGTTATTGGCGAAACGTATATTCATCTGTAGTATAGAGGTAGTATGATACACCTCTACCTAGACTTTATTTAAACTAGCATGATGTTATGTATATAGGTATCCGAATACACTTCGATATTAAAATGACACAATTAATCTAAAAATACTTTGAAAAAATAAATAAATATTAAAGATTTCCCAATCACATAACATTTCAATATAGGTATTTCCCAACATCTTGGCTGTAACACAATGAGTATAGTAATCGTATAATGATAGGTTTGACGTCTGTCAGTCAAGGACCCTCATTGTTTCTGACCTGAATGATCTCTGACTTTACAACTACTATTATGATAGATTCTAGGAAATTTGCTGCCGTTTACTAGAGAGTTGGTACTACATTTACTTCCAGTTTCTGAGTACATTTAGCGGTAGTTTGTATATAATAAACTCATAAAAAAAACCGTATTTGAATGTATAAATTACCGCTAAATGTAGTCAGATACCGGGCATTAGTCGTTTAGATAGCTAAATATTAGATTAGTATATTTCATTTGGGTTTAGCTTTTAACGGATGCAAAAAAGGAATTTTATAATTTTTACGTGTTTGTGTGTATACTTCTGTATGTGGCATCGTGGGTCTTAAATAAATGGACCGATATTGATCAAGTTCTTAGAGTTGGAGCTTGAACAAGAGTCAAAAGATTTTTCAAACTGGCTTATCAAGACCAGGCTGCTACTAACGTTCCTTTCTAAGGACGAAGATGACCATTTCAAATAACACTAAACAGCCACCTTTATATGTCGTTCTACAACATGATTAGTATTCAGTAGAAATGGCAAGGAAATTGCTCGTCACTATTCGGTTCAATGAAGTAGAAAATATCCGTTAATGAGAGTAACGAGATGTTTTTATGATTTCGACGGAGAGAGTAGTTGATGCAAATAATAACGCGTGATCTTTTTGTTGAACCAATGCGATGTGTTATTATGTAGTAGATAAGGCTCTTGTAAACAACAATCCTTTTAATTATGAGTTTTAACATGTAACTGCATATAACCTACTTCTAACGTGACAAAAAATCCTAACACTGATTTATTGAGTTAATAGATATTGATTCTTTGTTGGACTATTGAAACAAAGAAACAATTATAGAAGTAAGAACCCAAAATGTCAGGAAACGAAGTCACAACGCTTAACAGACGAGTCCATCACCCTCACCAAGTACGAGTTGACGAATTACAAGAACCATTCAAAGAATCTTCCAGAACAAGTACTAATTAGTTTTCTTCTTCATTTCCAGGTCAAGCGAACCAGGTAGTAGAACTGAACGTGTCCGGCGGAGCGCTCGGTCTGAACAAGATGTCGAAGCGCGAGGAGGCGCCGTACGCGGCCGACGACCCTCAGGTCCGCGGCCTCAACTTCCACCAGAGCAAGGAGGTGCTCATCGTTGACCATGGCGCTGGATCTAATGGCGATGTGAGTGTTAGTTTTCTTTATGGTTTTATTAAGGACTAAGGCATATTTAGCTAGTCCACATGTCCACATATCAAGCAGCTCGAGGGGCAGCCTCCCATTTTAGAAGACTGCGTCCTTGGCGCAGTGGTTTAGGTCACCACGCCGCTTCCATTGCGTCGGAAGGTCGTAGGTTCAATTCCCACACGGGACAATTAATTGCGCAATCCACAAATAATTGTTTCGGGTTTGGTTGTACTTTGTGTCCGTTGTTTGTATGTTTGTAAAAGTCCCCGCGACACAAGAGTAATTCTTAGTGCGGAAGTAGTCTTTAAAAAAAAAGACTGGGACAGTAATCAGGTATTAGGGAAAATTTTTGTCACTTGACATTGACGAATCTATGGGAAATGAAAATTATAATATAACTACCACTAAAAGGGGGTCTTTCGAATTACCCATAACCGACCATTCCAGATCCTAGATACCTCGTCCAAGGTTAGATACCCTCAAGTTTACCAGAGTTTTTTTTACAATGAATTAAGTGTATAAGTGATCCTTGCAATTATGTTTGAAATTAAGAGAGACTCTTATTGCAATTCAAACATTTGCGTACGACATGTCGATTAATTATAATTATTTTATTTTCTTAAGACTCCAAATACTACGCCTCTATCGCATGCGTTTTAAATACATTGGCAAGTATTCATTTCTGATGTTACAATTTCCAGATTCCCGGCAAGGTGACAGCTGTGACTCCCGACTGCGATGACTGTGGAAGCTGCTTGAACGTAAGTAATGTAAGTTAAACCCTAACCCTTTACTTACTACTTAGACTTAAACTATTCATTTTCATCACTCATTCTCTGGCCTTAGCCACTGTTTATTTTGTAAAAGATCTTATATCATTTCATGATTTTCAAGCATAAAAACAAACACCTATAATTTGCCTGCTACATTGTTTGATAGAATCATCGCAATTTTTGCACCATTAAGTACAACCAAGCGTGAAATCCATGCTCAGTTACTTAAGGAATTAATTAGAAGAGTTGCCAAAATTAACATAGTCGGTAACTAACCGATTTTTTTTATATATAAAACTCATCACCATAGAAATTACGTTACTACGCTACTACTTACGCTACATATATTATTATCTCACCTCATTTGATCTATAAATTACGTTCCCTAATACTAAGTACCTACATGTTATCTCATCTTATCTGCTCTGCTTCCAGCTGACCTCCCGCGGTAAGATAAAGGCGTTGATTCAGAAGAACTTCCTAAGGATGTGGAGGAACATCGGCGTGATGCTGTTCATCTTCGTGCTGCCCGTGATGCAGGTCATCCTGTTCTGTCTCGCTATCGGCAGGGACCCGAGCGGACTTAAACTGGTGAGTTTAATTACAGTGTTTAATGGTCTTTCGGTCTTTTAGAGATAAGGGTCCTAGATTAAGGAGTTAGTCGTATATTAGTAGTTAATTATTTTTTGATGTTGGAGTATATTATTATGAATTTTTAACAAAACCATGCAATATATGAAACTTTCGGGGCTTCGATACTTTAGGAAGAATTACGAAATAATAAGCATGATCCGCTAGCCTTCTTAGAAAAATGAATCCCTCAATACATAACCCTCAAGGAAATAAATAAATTACATTTATTATTACACCTAAACAGCCTACTGCATCAATTGCTTTACAAATAGCAGTTCAAATATAAAAACTTTTAAAGTAATAAACTTCTACTTTTTAGACATTTCTCAATTCTGCTCTGTAAACAAAAACTCGAAACTTCTAATATATTCTTTAAAGATCAAATTTCAAAGCTTCACCATTTCTAATCCACCATTATTTCTCAGGCTGTAGTGAACAACGACGTGAACATAATCGACGGCAACTGTCCGTACAACGCGTCGTGCTCCATGAAGAACCTGTCGTGTCGGTACCTGGACCACCTCAACAACCACACCATCCAGGAGTACTACGCCACCCTGGACGACGCCATACAAGCCGTGGCTGATGGAGAGGCCTGGGGAGCTCTGTACTTCAATGAGAATTATACTGACTCACTTGTGGCGAGGTTGGCTTTGGGTGAGTGGATTTTGGCTTTTTGAAATTTGAGAGTCTATCTACTAGGTCATAGAACCTAAAGCGTATTGAATTAGTTCATAATTATAATGTAACTGAACTATTGTATTGGGATAATCCTGTAAAAGTAGTTGTAAGAATAAGTAAATAAACTTTTGCTTTTTGAACTTTTAGGGGTCTCAGATTTAATAACATTCCCATTTTCTTCTGAGTCATAAAAATCATTTAAAAAAAGAAGTAGTTTTATAGCGTCTGCATACTCTTATTAAATATGAGATATAGGTACTAAACTACAGTCTCGTATCGGCACGCGTACGGTCGAGTCGTTTCGCAGAACTCGTTAGCTCTTATCGCAATTCTTTTGTTCTCACGGTTGCCAAGTGGCCGCGCCGGGCGGCCGGCTACCTGAGCCAGTGCGCAGGCACCTACTTCGTGATATTGTTTATAACATTATTACGAACGAATTATGGAATGTTCTCAATCTTCAAATGAGGATGTAGATGTGGAGGTGGATGCTATGGTGGGCAACCAGTATTACATCTTGGTGCAAGAGGAAGAGGGTCGGGATGGGACAAGGAAAAGGAATCGGGAAGCTAGGGAATCGGATGAAGAGTGGACAGTTGTAGGAACCGAAAAGAGAAAGCGAAAGCAGGAATCTGAACACGAGCCACCGAAGTGGGAAGTAACTATATCTTGTAAAGATAAGTTACCTAAGTCGTTCGCATTGGCTAAGATGTTGAAAGCTCTGTCAATAAATAACATACTTAGGGTGAAGTATGTAAACGCATATCGCGTTCGTATCCAATTCAGAGAGGTCACCGATATGAACAAACTTTGTTCGTGTGATTCACTCGTGGCAAAAGGTTGGCGCTTTAGCAAAGACCTAGAAGTGGGCTACTCATACGGTGTGATCAAAGACGTGGACCTGGAACTAGAGGATACAACCGTCCAACAAAGCATAACTTGTCCAGAAAACCTAGAATTGATATCGGTGAGAAGGCTGAACCGACGAGATAAGGAGAATGGCGGTTGGACACCTAGCGAAGTTGTAAGGTTATGTTTTAAGGGGGATTGTCTACCGGAGTATGTACATGCCGACGGACTGAGAATCAGAGTGGAACCCTATATCTTTCCCGTCTCTCAATGCTCGCGGTGCTGGAGACTAGGACATACAAATAAAATGTGCCCGTCTACCAGAATTGTATGTCCTAAGTGCAGCGGGCCGCACGCCAACTGTGAGACCAAAAGTTATAAATGTGCAAACTGCTCAGGTCGTCATATGGCACTATCAAGGACATGTCCGTCATTTATTAGAGAGAAAGAAATTCGTGACATAATGGCTGATCAAAACTGCACCTACAAGAGAGCCTTAAACTTGCACGCGGCGGCTGTGGCAACCGAACCCCCCAGACAAAACAGAGTGATTGTTAACACCACATCTAAGGACAGTAAGTCCTTGGATGTAACAGAGGACCACCCACCCATAACTTTGAGTACAGAAGAAAGGCAAGAAGATTCAGCGGAAACTGGGACAACACATAAGAAAACCAGAAACGGCAAGAAAAGAAATAAGACACAATATAAGACATGGAGCGACCTGTTCAAGGATGAGTCGGAGCACCCAGCGGAGGAGAACACGCCACAAACACACGCAGAGGAAAATACCGATGATCAGTCGCATCAGTTTATGGACTTATTAGTGCGGGTGAAGGAAATTATTTTCCTTAAAAGACTTTCGTTGATGGCGAAAATCAAAAGTATTTTTAAATTATTTATTGAGTGGGTATTATCGGTGGTGGTAGAAAACGTGTCAGATAGTCCTTTGTTACAGTTAGCATTAAGTGTTTTTAATGGATAGTAATAGTAAACGTATTAAACTGAACATTATGCAATGGAATGCACAAAGTCTCAAGCCTAAGTTAACATCATTTACACATTTATTATTTACAAGTAATATTCATATAGCAGTAATTTCTGAAACATGGCTGGAGCCCGATAGTGCATTAAGAGTCAGGGATTTTAATACATTTCGGCGCGATAGAGCTGACTCATACGGAGGAGTGGCCATTCTCACACACAAATCAATTAGAGCTCAACTTACTAACTACCAAATTACGAATAGGGGTATAGAATGTCTTCATGTTAAAATATTTAATTGTTCCTTTATAGAAAATATAATTGCAATATATTGTCCTTCGTCGGTACGAACTAATTATTCAGACTGGTATGATATATTGTCTAGCTTTAATAGAAAAACTATTATACTTGGTGACTTTAACGCACATCACACTAATTGGTCAATTAAAACAGATTCCAGAGGGATACAAATATTAGATGCCATGATCGATAATAGTTATGCTATATTGAATGACTGCAGTGATACGCGTATTAAGTTAGTTAGTGGTCATTTGCAAAAGTCAGCCCCTGACATTACACTTGCTACGTTGGACATCGCTATGAGATTCAATTGGTCTGTATCAAAAGAAACTTTAGGAAGTGATCATTTGATAATACACATTTCCTCTGAATGTAACATGAACAACCATTTGGAAATCAAAAGAAATTTAAAAAAAGCCGACTGGGTCGGTTATGAAACCTGTCTAGAGAAACTCTTTTCATGCTTAATTCTTCCTGAAGACCCCCAACTGGCGTATGACAAATTTGTTGACGTTATTTATTTAGCCGCAGATATTCACATACCCCTTATTAAAATTTCACAAAATCCAGACACAAAGTTTACCCCAAAATCATACTGGAATCCGTCCTTATCTAAGGCCGTAGCCGTTCGACGGTTGGCCTTATCAAATTTCCGGAAAAATCCGACACCACTTAACCTGGATCTCTTAAATGATAAAATTAGAATAGCGCAGAAACTGATTCGGCAAGCTAAACATCAGTCTTGGATCGAGTTTTGTTCATCAATTGATGAACAAACTTCGGCATCCCATATGTGGCGGCAAATGCGATGGATAAAGGGTCACAGGTCACCTAGATTAGTCGTAGACAGTACTGCAGCTAATAACCTACTTTTGTCCCTCACTCCAGATTATGTATCACCTAAGATGCCTATGTTATCGAATCACAATGTAGATCTCGAGAGGAGTATCTCCATACAGGAGCTTGATAAATGTATTAAATGTAAGGATACATCTCCTGGATGCGATGATATATCGTACTCAATGATCAAGTACTTGCCGAGGAATGGGAAACTTTTTTTACTTCACTTATATAATTTATTTTTATCTCATAGCTTTGTACCCACCCAATGGCGTAATATTAATTTAATACCAATCCCTAAACCGGGAAGAGACCCTAACTTAGTGACGTCAATTAGGCCTATATCCTTGATGTGCTGTCTCTGCAAAATTTTCCATGTAATAATCAATAGGAGATTAGAATGGTATTTTGAAAAAAACAACCTATTCTCTGTCAATACGGTTGGTTTCAGAAAAACTAGAGGTTGTTTGGACAGTCTAAGTTGTTTAGTAGCACGAATACAAAAAGGGTTTTCGGTAAGGCACTCCACCATTGCTTGTTTTGTTGATATAGACAGTGCTTATAATAATGTCGATATCCAAATGTTAATTACTATCTTACATAACTTTGGAGTGGGGGTCAAAATTTGTCAATACTTATGGAATTTTTTAACAGAAAGACAACTTAAAATACGTACTGAAGATGGTTATATATGTAGAACATCAGGGCGAGGTTTAGCGCAGGGAGACCCGTTAAGTCCCTTGTTATTTAATGTGGCCACCATTGAGATATGTAGAACTATAGAAACCGATATATTTATTTCTCAATATGCGGATGATTTCGTATTATATTATACCGGTTCTTCTATCACTCAGTGTGTATCTAAACTACAATATAACTTAAATATTCTTCATGAACTGCTATTAAAGTTAGGTCTGAATATATCTGCAAGTAAGAGTCAAGTATGCATTTTTCAGAATGGTTATAGAAGACAAACTGTAAATTTATGTATCGATGGTCTGTCCTTAGAATGTGTACCTTTTGTCAAATATTTAGGAGTGTGGTAAGATCGAAACTTGAGATGGGCAAAACATATAAACGAGGTCAGAGAGAGAGCCTTAAAATTTAAAAATATATTCAAAGTCCTTACCGGTCCCGGATGGGGAATACACCCTAGTCACCTGAGGACCCTCTATATATCTGTAGTTCGTAGTCGTTTAGATTATGCCAGTTTTTTATATGACTCTAGTTGTGCAACTCACTGTGTTAAGCTAGACAGAGTGCAGAACCAGTATATGCGTGCGATAGGAGGATTTATAAAAAGCACCCCTATCCATGTTATGGAATCGGAACTGCTACTTCAACCATTGGTTGTAAGAAGAACATACTTAGCTGGCAAATTTATCCTTAAGACTAGATCCCTAAGAGATAATGATTTGTGTTCAATATTAGAGGAACTGTCAAGTTTGTGTCAGGGTTTATACTGGAGACGCAGGAAACAACCATTACTGGTCACTACATTTGACAGATTTAGGAATATATCGGTGGATTCTAGTGAGCAACTCGAGATGTTTGGTTTGGATACCTGGATCAGTAATATTAACACTAAAAGTTTTATAAACCCGAATGTTAAGAATTTAAACACACCCAAACGTAAGTGTAGCACTCAAAATTTACTGTTAATTTGCAACAAATATATACATCAGGAGTATGCTGAATTTTATAAAATCTACACGGATGGATCCAAAGATAGTCAAGGTGCAGGGGCTGCCTTCTTAGATATACAGACAAATGATTCGCTGAAAGTGTCTATAAAGGAATCCAGTATTTCTATTATGCATGCTGAGCTCATCGCGATTGCTGAAGCATTATCATATATCAGATCAGTAGCAAATCATTGTAAGTTTGTGATATTCACTGACTCTAAAAGTGCTCTCCAACATTTAGAACTGTGTACGTCCACAAAACGAGGCATTCCATTGGCATATGATGTTCTTAATAGTTTACATAAATTAAATTCAGATAATACAATAGTAATTCTTCAGTGGATACCTTCCCACATTGGCTTACTAGGAAATGAGGCAGTAGACAAACTTGCAGGGGAGGCGTTGACTGAGGGTGTGGTTTTCAACTGTGTGCCATACTACACAAGCCTGTTGCGTCATCTGAAATTATACTGTACCAAATTGTGGTCCGAGTACTTTGACGAAAGATCACGTTATAAGGGCATATGGTACAAAACTATACAGCCATCGCTGCCTCACGACCTTTGGTTCCATGGGAGCGGTTTGGGAAGGTATCACATTGTAACCAGCTTTCGACTACGAGCCGGGCACATTCCACTAAATAAGTTCGGATACATGATGGGCAGAGAAAGATCCACTAATTGTAGTGAATGTGACAGAGTTGAGGACGTACACCATATATTGGTGGAATGTGTGCGGAACGAGGTCTTCAGAAGACATGTTGTGGCTTCTGAAAACATAGAACACCTTAACGTTGGCTGGTGTAATACTATTTTAGCTTTTCCCCTCTCCAAGGGGGCCAAATTACTTTGTAAATTGACCCAAATTGGCGTCAAAAATAGGGCAATTTAATTGTTATTTTTTTGTTGTTAATGTGTTTGTTACTTTTGTTGGAACTATGGGGGTTACATGTTCAAATTTGAACCATCTCCCTTTAAATAAAGATTAAAAAAAAAAAAAGGTACTAAACTACCGGTGAGAAGTAATGGAAAAGACCGATGATATATCATGAGACCATGGCACAAAATGACCATTACTACATCTAAACCTATAATTTAAATTCAATTTATTAAAAATTACCAGGTTTTAAATTAACACAGTACTCGAATTAAAGACCTTTGCTTACCAGCCTCACTAACTACCTCTTTTACAGAACCAAATAACAAAATCAAATAGTTAGTAATCTATACTTCTCAATTTCTTATCCCACACAAATAATTCGACACATCTTTTTCTTCTTCTAACCAAGTCTATTCTATTTATAGCGGACACGGCAGACAACGACACGATCATGTCATCGGAGGTGCAAGTGTGGCTCGACATGTCCAACCAACAGATCGGACTCATGCTCAACAGAGACATACAGTTCTCGTACAGGGACTTCGCTAAGGTAAGGGACTTAAAAATATTTTACTTGACTTTAATAGTTTCCGTTTTTCGCGCGCCTTTTATAGTCTGGCAACATTATTGGGCCCATATTTTTGAGAGGAAAACTAGAAAAGAATTAAATAAAAAGGCTTGGATATTGACAATTAAAAAAATCCGGTGCGTATTTGTTATAAGCCTGGTTGTTAATGTATCTATACAAGAACGTATTTAGAAGAATATGAGTATGTTTTTCAGTTGTTTGAGAAACTCCTCCTTTTTTGGGATGAAAGTGTTCTAAGGACTACGCTTGACAATTGTAGTTATTATTAATAAATAAGTATTAATAAACGGTGCGAAATAATCAGTCTTTTTATCAGACAGATTTGTTTTACTTTAAAATCAAACAACAATTAATTTGAACGTCTAAAAGGGCTGATCAGAGAAAGTTTCTTTTAGCGTGGCTTTTAGTTTTATTTCTGCCCTTACTATTAAAGTAAAAGATGTATAAGTAACATTTGTCTTGAAGAATTCTTCTAAACTAAAATCCTTAATAATATGCTTGTATTGGGCAGGACTTGCTAGAGACATGTAAGTACAACCCGAAGCTGGGCGACATCCCCATCGACTTCATGGACCCTATCTATGGCAACAAGAACCCCTCCTTCACTGACTTCGTCGCGCCTGGAGTTATCTTGACGTAAGTACCGTATTCTACCATCACCTTCATTTGTATTTTAACACTTCAAAAATATTTCCCAAACCTGCTTGCACATGGCCAGCATGGCGGACTCAAAGACTAAGCCTTCCCTTATTGCGGGAAGGGACCCATGTCCAGCACTGAGACATTAATGGGTTTTATTGATTTTATTTATTACAGTCATTCGCCCTTCGATTTTTTTTTATATTTTCAATTTAATACTTTAACAGTCAGATTTTTCATACGCGGATCTTAAATAATTGCTAAAACCATTGACTCTTACTCGCTATTAGTGTAGCAAAGGCAAATGTGTTTCTCCATAAAAATATTCGTAAACTCTAATTTGACAGTAATTTTTTACTTTACCCCTATACTTTGGCTGCTTCATTTGAAAAAGTAACTGGTGTAATACGGAAACATTAACGTTCGGTTTCTCTAACCCACATTAAAAAAAGTTAAGCTTGTTTAAATTAAAGCCATTTTTTCGTATCTTAATGGTAAAAACTACGACTAACCATTTTTTTTATATTTACCATCCGATGACTGACCGATGTTTTAACCTATTTTTCTTTTCCAGCATCGTATTCTTCTTAGCCGTTGCTCTGACTTCATCAGCACTGATCGTGGAGCGCATGGAAGGTCTGCTGGACAGGTCCTGGGTGGCTGGAGTGTCTCCCGGAGAGATCCTGTTCTCCCACGTGGTGACGCAGTTCGTGGTGATGTGTGGACAGACCGCGCTGGTGCTGATTTTCATGATCGTCGTGTTTGGAGTCAAAAATAATGGCAACATCGTGTTTGTTATTATGCTGACGTTGTTGCAGGGTGAGTGTATACATATTCATTAATTGTGTATTAAATTGAAAGGTAAATTGACAAATATTTGAATGTTAAACATGGATTTTAAATAACTACCCTTAGAAATTCTAAATACAGAACCGAATAAAGGGACATTAAATTTCCTCTTGACTATCGTATCTAAAAGTATTTAGTTATTCATTTGTGTGAAGACTTTCTGCGGAAGTTTAGTATTGAGTATCATAACATAAAATTATAAACGTTATTACCGCTGGTCATTGTCAAACACTCGTGACTACTTATAACCAACTTTGTGTGAAAATTCTCACAAAACAGTTTCTGGACCAAAAATCTTAGAACTTTGATATTATTCATAGTTCTAAGATTTTTCGCCTCTAAGATTTTACTGTGTAAAATAGAAGATCCTTGGAAAAACTATGACAAACTACGACCAGTCAATGCGTCATGCGTCATGCATAATTTAATGGTCAATGACTATCACTTTTTACCATCATTATGTACTTATTTCAAGGAAATCCTCTGTAATAATACTTTTTTGAACATAAAACATTAGTCTCGTGTTATTTTTGTTTAAAAACGTGTGTTAAGCTTCCTACACACATATTCAATTCGGCATTTATCGGGCGGCAAAACCTAATATGTGTAGTAAATGTTTGGGATAAATGCCGCTCAATATAGCGTGGACATGTCATTGTATAAATCGAATAGGGTACTTAGTCAACTGGGTTACCGAAAAATTATTAAATTTGTACTTCTAAAAGGTTCGTCTAAAGTAATCAGACTATGGAGCTTTTTCGTAAATAATGTAATTATTACAGACTGAAACATTTTATTAGACAGTCATTTGATACCAACGTAAATATGACATAGTGACGTCACTATGTCGTATTTATATACTAAGCTAGCGAGTGACTGATTTGACTGGTAGGCAACTACCCTATTGTGACGATTGGACCCGAAGGAACTACCTGATCGGCATAAGCCGAACAAGTGCAGTAATTGCTTCGAGTCGGTTTTGTTGTTTGAAAAAAACTGCCGAACCAAACATGCCGTGTGAACAAGCCTTAATGTTGAAAAATAATGATAATTATGTGAAATATTGTCAGTCATCAAAGTTTAGACAAGGAAATGAGTTTGAGAATTGTTGTTTTTTGTTTTAATAGCTGTTTGCTAAAAATATGTATACTTAGGTATTGTGTGTGGGAATATGATAGGTACCTATGAATATGTAATGTTGGTTTAATGGTATTTTTGATAGAGTATTGATTCGTTATTTATCATTTCATTGCCATTAGTAATAATATTTATTCTATAGTAAAAAAGTGTAAAAATGAGGATATTTAAAGATAGACATTATTTAAGAAACATAGTTATGCAAATTACCTTAATTTTCGTCTCTTCAAGGGCGATATGATTCTTTTCTATACCATAATTTGTCTATCTGCATAAATATACACAGAGAAAGACCAAGAAAGAGATATGATATAGCTAGATCTAGTGGCAAGTTATGTAACGTGGTCACCTCGCCGCAATAACCGTAGCGCCGCTTATGGTGGGCTCATACCACTCTCGGCACAAATATTTGAGTGATGAGCACGGATATCTGTTCTAAGCACCGTTGTTACTTTATCTACATAAGTATGTATTTAGAAGTATATAAGTATGTTTATCAGTTAGGTTACCATAGTACAATCTGCTTATTTTGGAATCAAATGACCGTGTGTGATCCAATGATATATAATTTTAATTTATTCAATTAACCAACTCAATATATTTCCAGGTCTCTGCGGCATGTGCTTCGGCTTCGTCATATCAGCAGCCTGCGAGCTCGAACGTAATGCGATCCAGCTCGCCCTGGGCTCCTTCTACCCCACCCTTCTCCTCAGCGGCGTCATCTGGCCCATCGAAGGCATGCCCTGGGTCCTCAGATACGTCTCCACCTGCCTCCCACTCACGCTAGCGACCAACTCTCTAAGGTCTATCCTCACAAGAGGATGGCCCATCACAGACCCTGAGGTCTACATGGGTTTTGTTTCAACACTCATCTGGATTGCATTATTCTTAGTCGTCACGTTAACTATTTTGAAGTTCAAAAGGAATTAGTATGCCATGAGATTGTGGGTGCTAGTCCAGTTTTTGCTATTCCGTCCAAAGGCTTTTTCTACAGTATTTGAAATACAGGTTTTTAGAAATGTTTTTAAATTGTATACTTTATTATGACGTTTTAAGCGGTTTTTTCGTAAGCGATAGCTTTGTAAGCGGATTTTTCCGTAAGCGATAGCATAGGAAGCGGCTTTGCCGTAAGCGATAGCATTGTAAGCTGTTTTTTCGTAAGCGTATTAACGAAGACGTCAGTTAAATTGAACGAATGTCACAAAATAAATGTTTAACAAAGGCCTAAGAACATATTGACTGGACGGCACCTACATAGTCAGTATCGAAAATATCTTCATTCAGCGGTGAAGGGAGAAACGAAACTGTATGTATCCTCTCGAAAATGTACCAAAATGTTACAAAAATACAAAAAAATCTTCATATTCGAAAGTATACAAACAATTTCTAATACATACGTATTTAAAATATACTACATTTTTATCAAATTTGTAGGTTATTTTAACCGTATGTGTTTTTTTGCTCAAATTAAACGAACAAGCAGATTTTGACTTAGTACTTATATATAGCTAAATGACTGTTAGTCGATTGTAAATAGTAGCCTATATTTATGTTAGTGTCGCGTATGTAGGGTTAACGGGAATGTTAGCAATAATGATTGGTCCAACGCTTTTTAGGGTTAACGTGGGTTTTTGTGTTAATGTTGAGAACTTTCATTTCAATTAAATCATCTGCAATAGATGTATACAGGCCAATGATGATGTGTTAATGATGAGTTTTCAGTTTACGCCGATAGATGGCAGTAGTAATATATATTGGAGTAATAGAAAATGACATCTATCTGCCTACATATGTTTATGTTAAGAGCTTTAGTTTATGCCGATAGATGGCAGTAATAATAATATTGGAGTAATAGACATCTGCCTGTTGTATAATGCATCGTCGTGATGATATTTAAATTAGCATGTAACTAAAAAAGGTAATGTTTTCTAAGAATAACTTTTCGAAGTAAATAATTAAATTATGTTTATCAAACTTTTGCATGATTTATAAAATTTAATTCAATTATATTAACTTATTACAGTGAAAATAGATGCTTCTTTACATGCACTCAATAAATTATTACTATAACTTTATACTAAAGTAAGCAATCCATTCTCCGATTAAGAATAAAATCTCAGATATTCTCAATATAAACACAGAAACCCAATATCATCGGTAAGGGACATTATTCGTAAGAATTTAACATTCAATGTTGAAATACCTGATAAATGAGTTACCATAGAATCATAGCATAAGATGGTGCCATAAACAATAATGGTGTATAAGAAACCTTTTTTTCAAAAACACAACCTGTTTGAAACAAAAATACTGATGAATCTATTAAATTATTATTTTGTCGAATGAAAGATGTGAAATAATAATTATTCGAGTGATAAGCGCCATCTTGTTAATGAAAGGCAAACTATATGGTATTCAAATTCTGTAAAGCTGGGTTTTTAGTTTCGCTTAAAATTCGCTCGAAATTTTAGCTGTCAATTTTCTTGCATATAAGGGTCAGCGCAGACCAAGAGGAGCGCAGCGGAGAGGATTTTTTTAACGCAGTTGAAAATCAACTTTAAATTAATAAAAATAAAGTGCATAATTGCTTGAACCTGACAAAAAATGCTCGCGCGTCCTCGAGGATGCGCGGGTATCCCCGCGCATACTCGAGGACGCGCGAGCATCGTACGAAAAATTTCAATGTTGTTACTGTGTTTAAAGAGAGAAAACGTCACTTTTATTCTTCTCCAGTCAAAAGAGCAATTATAATCATGGCCCAGGCTACCATCGTTGACGAATTTTCACGAAAACTGGCCTGTTTAATGAAGAATGGTAACCTAAAAAGCTTTCCTCGCGCAGGCTCGAGCAGTCGCGAGCCGTAAAGAAAATGCTCGAGACCGCGCGAGGATTATTCCGGTCTGTCTGCGCTGGGCCTAACAAACGCTTATAAAAAATCGATGTTGAACGCATTTTCGCTTAAGCGCGCTTAAAATCCGCGCGGATAATAAGCGTAATTGAAAACCCAGCTAAATGGTCACATCATTTTTTAAATTTAGTGATGTACAGTATAAGTTAGTTATGGATAGACTCGGTAGATAAAACCTAGATTATAAGTATACGGCGTTTTGTATAAAATATACCTTTTTTATTATTTCGGTCAAAAGATGTCGCTTAGCAAATACATGAAGTTGTGTGGTGTCGTACGCTAGATGTCGCTAGCGTCACGTATGTTTGAAATGTAGAGTATTTGTAACTTTGAAGTGTCAGACTGTGATTATTTTTGCTAACATTGACATTTTTGTAATGACAACTATACAATAAATACTGTACCAAATATTATTGAATTTTTATTTGTAAATTCCCTGACCTGCAGTTGGCCAGCGTGGTGGACTCAAAGCCTAACCCCTTGATCATTACGAGAGGAGACCCTTGCTCAGCAGTAGGTCATTAATGGGTTAATTTTTTTTTTCTGTGGATTGCCAGATTTTGACACTACAAACAAAATTCTGGTGGTATGGTGGCAAGCACATCTATCAAGACGCATACATGAATTATGACGGAACCATTATATTGTGAAAATTATTATTTTGTCTGTGTCAATGGACAGGCAGCCTAACACTAATGACCTTATCAATAAAATTTACAAAACTTAGTACTTAGGTCAATAATGCAAAATTAAGTATACATTATAAAGTGATTATAAAGGTAAAACAAAATACTTAAATCCACAATGACTTAAAACACTTTAATGTGTAAATTAACATAATAGTTTACAACTGGAAGCATCACATCACATCACACAACATCACATCACTTTGTTAAGATCTCGCTTAGAGCCTTCTTCGCCTTCTGGCCTTTGTCAAACTTACGTTTCTGAAATAAGAAAAAAACTTTTATTTAAAAATATCTATATAAGCAACAAAGGCCTCAAACTGTGGGACACAGAAATAGGCTACAAAAAAAAATACTTCCACCCATGGAAATGCGTCATTTTCCCGGGGTAAAAAGCAGCCTATGTCCTTTCTCGGGTATCAAAATATCTCCATACCAAATTTCATGCAAATTGGTTCAGTAGTTTAGGCGTGATAGAGTAACAGACAGACAGACAGAGTTACTTTCGCATTTATAATATTAAGTATGGATCTCGAAGCATGGAGAAGTACGGATATGTGGACATCTCAACTCGCCTCTCTAATCGATCTAACTAGTCAATAACTTCTGATCTTACCTTTTTCTTCTCAGCAGTCATACCAACGAATTCTTTCCTGCCTTTCTTCTCTTTGTTAGGTTGATTGATGTTCTTTTGCATTTTATTAGGTGGACCGTCTCCCGGGCCATCCTGTAACAAGAAAATAGAACATATTATTTAAATACACCTGAACTTGAAATCTATGCTAATATTATAAAACTGAAGAGTTTGTTTGTTTGTTTGAACGCGCTAATCTCAGGAACTACGGGTCCGATTTGAAAAGTTCTTTTAGAGTTAGATAGCCCATTTATCGAGGAAGGCTTTAGGCTATATAACTTCACGCTACGGCCATTAGGAGCTGAGTGGCAACGAAAAATGTTACAAAAACGGGGAAAATTCTCTTATGTGACGCAAGCGAAGTTGCGTGGGTCAGCATTTCGACTTAAGTTACTGTAAGATAAAACGCAATTTCCGACGGCGAGAGAACAAAGAAGTTACAATCCCTGCACTGGGTCTACATACAATTACTAACACCTACTTGTGTTTTGTGTAGTTTGACGATGCACATACTTAAATAACTGAGCAAACAAATTAAGTCTCAAAATTTACCTGACTCTTCCTCTTAAATGTTATCCTCCTTTCAGCATTACGTTGCCTCTCACCCTGCGATGGTCCTTGCCTTTGACCACCCTGGTTCCCTCTCTGGAAGCCCTGATTACCTTTCTGGAAACCCTGGCTCCTCTCAACTCCTTGATTCCCTCTGTCACCACCCTGGTATCCTCTGTCACCACTCTGATTCCGCCTTTGGAAGCCCTGGTTCGGTCTTTGACCGCCCTGGTTGCCTCTTTGAAAGCCTTGGTTCCCTCTTGGACCGCCCTGATTCCCTCTCGGACCATTCTGGTTCCCTCTCTGAAAGCCCTGATTCCCTCTCGGACCTCCCTGGTTCCCTCTCTGAAAGCCTTGATTGCCTCTCGGACCTCCCTGGTTGTCCCTAGGGCCACCATGATTGTTTCTAGGGCCGCTCTGCCCCCCTCCTTCTAATAGTTGCTTATACACAGCTCTGTTTTGCGCACTAGGTGTCTGTTTCTGCTTGTTAGTGGCTTGTGTGCAGCGTTTAACGCGTAATATTCTGTTCTTTATGGTAAGGTCTTCTTCTGATAACGCTAGAGCAAGTTCTACGCCGTCTTTTGATACGAAGTTTACGTAGCCGAAACCTGCAAATAAAATTATTATATCAAAATTAAAATTTTATTCAATTTACATTCTATTTTTGATAAGTTAAGTAATATATACTATAGCCTTAAGTAATATTCAACGGATCTTTATAGGAATGCTGATCATGAGGTCCCAGTTTGGATTCACAGGTTGGGTAAAGTACTATATACTTTAATTTTTTGTGCAGCAGTGTTTAATAGAAGTACGAAGTTTAGTAACAGTCTCGTCCCTTATTACATGGGACAAAAGTGCAAAAAAATAAAAGGTATATTTCATATAACTCTGCCTATACTTTCGAGTATAACTGACGTTATACAAAAAAAAATTCAATTTACTATGTAAACACATTGACGTTTAACACACTTGTCTTATACAATTCAATTAAACCATACCTTTTCCAGCATTAGTCTGCTTATCCCTAATAATCCTGACCGAGTCAATCTCCCCGCACTTTTCAAACTTTTGCCTGAACACCTCGTCTTCGAGGGCGAAGGGCAGGTTCCCTACAAAGATGGACAGCTTGGGGTCATGCTCCGCGCCCGTGTGGGAGCTCCGGGACACACGCAAGTGGTTTTCGTTGAGTACTGTGTTGTTTTCTGCTAGTGCCTGAAGGAGAAAGAGAATGTTGTTATTTTTATGTGTTTTGGAGTAAGTATGTTTGATACGATACTTAGTTACAAAATAGCTTGCCAGATCAATTGACTAGCATTAAATCTTAATACAGGTAGATTTCGATGATTTTTTTTAATCTCACTTTAATAAAAAGAAAGTATTTTTACTGTTTCATGATTTGGGCGGTAAGGATAAATGAGGATGGTTTTTCGAAGATCCTTCATGCAAAACATGATAGTAATTGAAGAAATAGTACCTAAAGATGCATTTTCTTTGCTAAGATGTAGGTAGATAGACATTTATAAAAAATGCTCAAAATAAAAAACCTTTTAATAATGCAGGTAAATAAAAATATTTTCCTTGTAAGAAAGGCTAGGCTGTTTGTGGTAGTTTTAGAAATTGCTATACAATTTAAAATCACATTTCAATATAGAAAATACCATACCTTTTCCACAGACTCTTCATCAGCAAACTTGATGTAGACATTGACAGTGGTCCTCTCTGGATGCAGCTCATTCTTGATCACTGCTAGCTTCGGAGTGTACCTGCCATCTTTTATTGGGACTGTTCGGATCCTGCACGACAAAATCAATATTAATAACTTGCTGTTAGGACAAATAAACTTCTTCTTGCTGTATGGTTAGTGATCAACCTAGTGTCAAGTTGTTCAAGCTGCCTGAAGTTCTTACATTAATGAAATTGCTATAATGACAAATAAAATTTTAAGATAACATTCTTTTAAGATAACATGAAAATTGGCAAATGTTTATTTTTGACCCTTGTGTCTGTGCAAATTTAAATTTTGGTATTGACAGAGTTTATTGCAATTGTGTTGTTTCAAACTTGTATCACATAGTCAGTCTGATTTTGTTTTTATTGTCATAGTCGAAACATAAATAATTTAGTAAATATCAACTGTCTAGCTATCAGAATTTATGAGAAAGAGTCTGGTGATAACCATATGGACCTTGAATATATCAGTATTAGATTAGACTGAAATTATAGAGTTTTTACCTAATAGTGTCAATTTTCCCATGTTTACTGAATATCTTCTTAATTTCCTTCTTACATTTGATACTGAATGGAACATTTCCTACAAACAAAGTCCGTTTTATCTCGTCCTGTGTCTCTTCTTCTGTTTGTTCTTTCTTTTCCGTTTTCTTCTCCTTCTTTCCCTTCTTTTCCTGCTTAGGAGCCTCTTTTTTCACTTCTTCTTCTTCTTCTTCTTCATCGGAACTGGCTTCAGGTGCCGGTTCAGATTCAAACACCTTTTTATTTATTTCTTCATTCTCCGATTCTATTTCGTCATCTGATTCGTGTTCCGAGTCCGATTCTTTGTCTGTAATAGCATTAGGATTGACCGTTGGTTTTGATTTCTTAGCTTGTACAGGTTCTTCGTCATCTTCCGAGTCCGAAGCTTCTGGTACCGCTTCCGGTTCAACTATAGCTGGAGTTTCCGGTTTGTTTTGCTTTGATTTTGATTTCTTATGTTTACGATTCTTCTTTTTCTTAGGTGTTACTTGATTTGTCTGTGGAGTTTCTTTTTTATCGTCTTCATTTGTTTTCTCTGCTATGTCTCCTTTTGATTCTGTGACGTCTGATTCTGATTTTTGTACTGCATTCTGTTGTTTTGGCTTCTTCTTGCGTCTTTTATTCTTCTTTTTAGGTGATGCCTTAGCATTTTCAGCTACTTCAGTAGTTTTTACAGTTTCCGTGTCTGTATTTTTTACAGTTTCAGTGTTATTTGATTTAGGTGCCTGTTTTGCAGGACTTTTGTTTGGTGTGGTCACAGGTTTTGTAACTTGAACTGTGTTTTCTTTATTACTTTCATCGTCACCACCAGATTTACGTTTCTGCTTACGTTTTTTTGGACTTTTACCTGGAGTTGTGGTATTTTCAGCTACAACCTTGTCTGTGGTAGGAGTTTCTGATACAGAATTGTTAGCCTTCCTCTTCTTTTTAGGAGTATTCTGAGTGCCATTCTGTTCAACACTCTCTACACTCACATTAGCTGCGAGAGATTCTTTCTTATTCTTACCCTTATTCTTAGGTGATTTAGCCTCCGTAGCGCTTTTATTAGCAGCACCATCCCCCTCTAAATCATCTTTCAAATGCTTCTTAACTTTGTCAGCTTTAGGACTATTTAAACTTAAATTACCGTCGCCATTGTCCGTAGTCTCCAAATCAGGATTCTGGAATATCCTCTTTGGTGACTTCTTCACTATGGCCTTCTTCTTCTGCATGCTTGGAGACAGAAATATGGACCTATCTTCCACAAACTCGCTCTTCGGCGTTACGTTCGGCGAAGGTTGATGTTTCGTCGGAGTTAAAGCTCTTTTCAACAGTCTAGGACGATTAGGAGTGACGTTACCAGTCACTAATGCCGCCACACTGCCCACAACGTAATCCATGCCCGATTTCATACAATAAATGTATTTTTAGATTCAAAAACCGTGTGTGGATAATACGCACATGGTTTTTGGTTAGTTTATTTTGACGTTTAATTGACAGTTTGTAGCTGTGTTGTAGCTTAACAAATTCATTTTCCCATTCCATTTTGTGACGTAATGACAATAATTACTTAGCACCAATTGATGCTTAATCTTTTGCTTGGTTTTTATTATATTCATTGATCAAGTGCACTATAAAAATAATATAATATTCATATGCAGCCTGCACACACGACTGGCAAGTGCGTGCATGATGCCATTGTCATATGAACTATGTTTACAGTGGTGCTACAAGGCTGAGAAAACCATTTTAAAAGATTCAGAGTTTTTTTGTTATGATAGACGCAAAGTGCTATTTGCTTATAGAATAGTTTAATTTTATATATTCAACTACTATCTTTTCCAAAAGTAGGCAAATTTTCAAGCGCTTAGAATACCGATTAGTGCTACCAGTAATAAAATATTTCAATTGCTAGTGGTTTCGTAGTCTTTACCATCTTTCTCAAATAAGCCTACATAATGATCACCTTCAAATTGTAATTATTTTACAATTTTGTAGTATTTTGATGCAACAATGACGTATTTTACGGATCAACATTATTTAATCTTTGTTTTTTTTTAAAGCGTCAAAAATGGTAACTGAAATTTTCTGCAGCCTGGCAACACATACTGTTTCGGAAAAACTATGTGTTTGAACGACGCTTTCTCGATAATTATTAATTTTGTTTGATCGTTAAACGCCTAATTCGGTGATTTTACGTTCAGTGCTATAATAAGTGTGTGTGTGGATTATTTACCATTATAAAACGTAAGTGTTTTATTGTTTTCTAATATGTTTTATTATGAAATCTAAGCGCGCCATTGTGCCGCCCGCCATCATTTCAATTGAATGTTTTTTATTTATCAAACTTGAATTATTTGTAATCAAATACGTTACAAAACTAGCGGAAAAGGCTTCGAATGTGCAAAATAAGTAATAAGTTAATTATTTACTCGCAATTTAACGTTTAAGGTTATGGTTTGCGCACGCCGGAGTATCAGTGCGTTGGTGTTAGGAGTAATTGGTAATATAGTAATTTAAACCGCTGTTGAACCGTGCTACGTGCGTGCCGCTCATATTACGAGCTCTAAGTACTATTTTCTTTGCACATTGTTTGCAGTTTTCAATGAAATTCGACGCCACCAGTTGCCAATGGGAAGTGGTATAATTACGACAGTTTTTTCTGTGTTCTATGACCTTATAGACCATGTATTCGCTCTATTACGGCTCTAGAACTAGTTTTGGCTCAGATTTCGCGCGCTTCGCACTGTAAAAAATGTTTTTTATTCAAACTGTTAGTGCTACAAATTTATTTTGAGAAGTGTAAAAATATTAAAAACAAATCTGGACTTATGTTGTAGTGTGTTGTTTCCTCAAGGAAATAATATTAATTTATTACCTATAATAACACTTCACTAAGGAAAATATAAAGGTATTAATAGGAAAACAGTTTCCTGGGTACCCCTGGACTAACAGGGATAATTCACATCATTTTAAAATAAAAAAAGAAAAGTCTTATGCCCTGCACTAGTTAGAAAAGAGTTGCTAATAAATAAATAATGAAAATGCTATCATAATGGCTTTTAATCCATTTGTGGACTTTACTAGTACTTAAAAATATTGCATTCCAAATCTAATAAGACTTCTAAATCTACCATAAAGAATATGATTACAACACTTTTTTTTACTATTATTGCGATACATATCTATGTGGCCATTAATATATCAAATTAATTATCAATCTATCAAGATCTATGGATGTGAATGAGGCAAGGAAAGCTTGAAGGGATTGTACCAAGTGGCATTCTTTGCATACCCCTATGATTAGAAGTATGGATGCAAATGAGGCAAAGTCATCATACCAAGTGACATTCTCTGCCTGCCCTTATTGGAAAAAGGTGTGATATTATGTATGTATGTTATCTATATCTGAACGCCACCTGCGTTAACTCCGTTATCTTTGTTTACACACTCCACAGATACACTTGTCATTAAATAACATTCAATTAGTTTACACATGTATTTGATGTTTCCTTTGTTTTTAATTTAAATGAAGGGTGAACGAACTGTTATCAGTTATAGAGATTTTAGTTTGTTACAATGTGTGTGTGGAGAATGGTGTATGTTTTGAGTAAGTTTTTCTGCTTTTTAGTAACCTTT
Source organism: Anticarsia gemmatalis (assembly GCF_050436995.1). Lineage (NCBI taxonomy): Eukaryota > Metazoa > Arthropoda > Insecta > Lepidoptera > Erebidae > Anticarsia > Anticarsia gemmatalis. The sequence goes on along the minus strand of NC_134768.1, from coordinate 730,736 downwards.
TTTAAAGTCTTATTGTAATTTGAATTTACATAATAGCTAGGCATCAATTGAGTATCAAATATTTGAATTTTAGAATAATAAGATGGTGTTTTCATCTGTCTCATCCATTATTTATAGTGTCCTACAGTTTCTCTTAGCCATTACATAACAATAAGCCTACATCTAGTAGTAGTTGATATGTATAAAAATACACTTTGTACTACATACATAGACATGATACTATTTAATACAAAACCTATTTTTTTAGTTCCTTGAGTCATGCAAAGCGTCCTATGGCGATTATCATTAACAAAAAATGTTTCATGAAATATTTATGAACATACATTTATCTGTTTTTTCCTTCAATACTAAGCATTGTATGCCTAAGTATCAAAGTAATTAATCACTTTGTTTCCTACTTGTGGTATGAGTAATACTACAATTATTCTGTTTACAATTCACTGCAATTTACAGGCCCAGTTAATTTACTTACGAGACATTTCTAATCTTGACTTTTCTACCTGCCATCTACCTACTTATCTTAATAAAATTATCAGCTAATCAAAGAAAAAAAAAAATATTTTATTAGTCTGTTTCTGTATTCCACTGTTGAGCAGAGTCCAATACTGCTAAACTCATACATTATAAGGCTATTACTATGTCCCACTGCTGAGCAAAGGCTTCTCCTTTAGACTTCCAGAACCCTCGGTTGTCTGTTGCTTCTAGTCATCCATCTAGGAACAAACAAACTCATACTTAACGAGCTCAAATAGAAAGTCAATATTTATTTATTTAACTAAAGACTTAAAGTGAAGACTCGAAAGTTCTCTATTTTCTCTCGCTCTGGAGTTTTTATAAAGACATTCTACCATTTCAATTGACCCTTAATTAACCTGTTGACCTAAGTTCAAACTTAAATTGTGTCGAGTGAGCCTATATAGTAGGTATGAAAGTAAATGTGTGTTTCAATGCCCTATTATCAAGACACACATACCGCGACACTGTACTGTATCTAATTCGTTTGTCGCCAATGAATGTCGACCGCGATTGTGCTGTAGACTTACGTATAAGTATGCACATCACAAAGATTGTGTGATAGTTTGTACCTAGTTGTATTGTTGCACTTCTAACGAAATGTTATGTCGATATTGCAGCTAGAAACGAGGTAGTTTCTTATTTATTTATTTATTTCAAACTTCTAAGTAAAATTATTGTTAAACCTAGTTCCACTTGAGTTTTTTTCACATTCTCCGGCCGAATCTTGCACACAAGGCTCTCTACAAAGTTATAGACTATAATTTTCATAGCTACCACGACTAAAGGAACAACCATTTTAAGTGGCCCCCCAACGGATATAATGTCTTCACTATTCGACTGTTCATAATCAGTCGTCAACTTATCTATTCCTTATCTATCGTACGTTTTATAATCTCGTTCGTCGCTACAGGTTTCGGCCATGTGTGTTTTGGTTTCCAAACTTTATGATAACGTGTCTATTGAGAGGTGTGGCAGAAGCCGGCGGAATGCGTACGTATTGGTACAGAAGTCACGTTGTCATTCCTACGATCGTGGCAGTGCAAGGTGCAACGTGGTTACCGGGGTTCGGAATAATAGTTTGTGTAAGGAATTATGTTTCAAGTCGGTTTTGTTCGTCTCTGTGATTTGTGTGTCTTGTAAAACACGCGACACAATAAGAATTTAATTGATAGACGGGTTTACTAATACTGATATTGTTAGCCTGTGGGGATCCTATTGCTGGGCAAAGACGTAATCCCACTGCTGGGCAAAAACCTCTCTCCATTATAAACTTTTTTAGCGATCTTTAAGGCGGGGTTTTCTTTATAAGAATAAAGTGTTAATATTCTGTAGCTTGCAAACTTAAATGCAATTTTATTGAACCTTAAGAAAGAATATTATTGTTGTATTTTACTACTATCGATAATACTTATTGATAAATGTCATACCTACTATATTTAGTCAGCATACGAATGGCCTTGAAAATAATTTTGCATATAAAATGTTACTATGTTGTACCTACCTATACTTTTTAAGTATTCGATGAAAACATCTCGTAAATGTTTTACTGTCCAAGATATTGTAAACTTGACTACATTATAGCTACACACACTTTAAAATTGCAAGAGTGTTCCTGGTTCTTAAATGATGATCATTTTTTTCTGTTCTTATTTGAAAGCACATTGCTAATTATCTTTACTATCTTTGTACCCACTAACTTTCACACATTTCATTACAATAAGAATGTCCCGATCGGCACAAGCCGAACAAGTGAATCGAGACGGTTTTGTTGTTCGATAAATATTGCCGAACTGATATTTGTGACACAGCTACTAAATTCAATTTTGTAATAGCTATATAGGTATACATATTAAGACTGACTTTATATTTTTATGTACCTGCTAATATAATGTAACTAGCTGACCCGCGCAACTTCGCTTGCGTCACAAAATTTTCCCCGTTTTTGTAACATTTTACACTGGTACTTTGCTCCTATTGATCGTAGCGTGATGATATATAGCCTAAAGCCTTCCTCGATAAATGTACTATCCAACACTGAAAGAATTTTTCAAATCGGACCAGTAGTTCTTGAGATTAGCGCGTTCAAACAAACAAACAAACAAACAAACAAACAAACAAACTCTTCAGCTTTATAATATTAGTATAGATAATATGTCTACTGTTAGTGATCCAATAAATAAATAGCCAAAATATCACAGTCTTTTACCATATTCTAAATTACAATATTATCTATCGTAAAGAATCATCTCAACGGACATGTCAGGTCTCTTATCATTTGTCCCATCAGCGACGAGCACTTGTCTCTCGGGTTTATTTTTAACACGCCACATGGCATTACCGTTCATATGCCAATATGTACAAACACGATGTATACGTCTGTCTCTGTGTATTTTTGTACGATTTTATTTAAAAATTGTGGTTATTTTAGAAGTACGATTTGTGGAAAGTTTTGCAAATTTTATTGAGAATTAGTATGTACTTTTGTATTTAATTTAGCTTCTGCTCATGTGTTATATGTTGCATGATCTTCCAGTATTCTACTGATATTGACCGTGTAGTAAGTTTGACGTTTCGCCCTGGCACTGTTGTAATAGCCTTAACTAGGGTACCTAAGTAGCTAACGCTTTGGGCTTAAGTTAGGGGTATTAACCTTCCATTATATCATGTCTTATTTAATTAGTCAAAACAAATCCTTATTTTCTAAGCCTGAAGTCTATATTTAGAGCATCATAAATAAACACACGAATGTATTTACAAAATAAACATAAACGTTCGTATGACATTTGTTCTACTTAAGAATTTAACCCCGGAACTCAAACACACTCGCTTCTTAATCTAATTATGATAATAATCTTGCAAATGTTTCTACTATACACATACTAGTAGTAATATAATTAACGCAAAACGGTGCCTCAAATATGTAGTAAAAATGTATATTTAGTGAGCTAATTCCCATGCCTAATGTCATTGTGTTAATTCAGTGTTCTACTTATTTACATTTAACCTTGAAATATTTCGCAGATTAACGCCCGTATTGTCTTACGGCCTTTTAGTTATCTTGACGTGATATACACAATCATATGACACGCAGTTTCTTTGATTTTAAAACAAATGGGAGTAGATAAATGGGTATCTTTGAGAGTATATTCCCTATTGTCTCCTCTACGCTGTTCTCCCTGGGTGACAATTGGGAATTTTCTTCCTACTTTTATTCCCAGTTGTCATCCCGGGGGACAGAGTTAGAGGGGACAACTGGGAATATACCACTTTGAGGATGACATACATAGGTAAGAGGGGTGGGTAGTAAACGCTACTTGTTTCGCTATTTGCAAACTTTTGCTTAATACACATTATCTTACAAGCTCGCCGGTTGTACGTACTTTGGACTTGACCATCTTAAAGAACATAAGTGATATGTTGTATTTTTATGGCGTTCTGTCGATTTATAGTCCATGCATTCTTAGCAATTTTATAAATTATATTTTCACGGTGGGACCGGTGTACAACTAGAGATAAAAAAATATCTGCTAGATTGTGTCCTGAAATAATGCAAACGACCTTTCTTTTTTACAAACGTTTGTGTTAATCCTTGAGGAAATAAAAGAAGTGGTGTTATATTACAGTTTACAAGGTCTATGAACGACAATGGACGTATAAACGGAATTCTGTAATGTCACAATGAAAGTCAAGACTCAGTTGAAGTCTTTATGTTAGGAAACATAAGCGTTCAGGTGAATAAAACACTTTTCTTCTGTTGCTATGGCATGTTCGACCAGCTTTTCCATTATTTGGATACCTGTGTTCAAATACAGTTCTTGAAGAAATGTAAGGTCCCTAACTTGGCCAGCGTAGTAGACCAAAATCTTAAGGTTTTAGCTTCTCTCGTTTCGGAAGGAGACCTTTTCCTAGTATTGATACAGTAATGTATAATAGTAGTTCGTTTGAACAAATTATCATGTACTAAGTGTGTATATGGTTCAAGTGTAGTTATAATCCGTGTCCGTAGTACGTGTTTATAAACTTCCTCGTGGCATAAATTCCTTTGTATTTTGCACGTGTATAAGTGCGTGGATTTAAGGAAAAAGAGGCCTATATACTTCACCCTTATAAAACTATTTTTACCACATTTAAAAAAAAAATCTGTAGCTAACAAATGACTACAAAGTATTAGTATCATATATACTGTATTTAAGTTTGTAATTTAATTAAGTACTAGCTGACCTGGCAAACGTTGCTTTGGCATATAAAAAATTGTGTCACTTAGGTGTATGAAAAATAGATGTTGGCCGATTCTCAGACCTAGTCAATATGCTCACAAAATTTCATGAGAATCAGTCAAGTCGTTTCGGAGGAGTATGGCAACGAAAACTGTGACGCGAGAATTTTATATATTAGATTGTCAAGTACTTATTGTACATTTAAGGCCTCGCCTTGCCTACCGACAAATTCTTTAAAGCGATACTCATACTCACATGCCCGTATTCTTTATCCGTTTATTACTCTCAACAGGAAGCACTTGCAATCAATTCTCATATCTCTCCCGCTAGCATAGGTTCGGCACATAATCACTATCGATCATTAGTTCGGCTATGTGGCTTCGTAATTAAGGGCTATAAAGGGCTTATGCAATAGTGTTGTACGTCCGGTTATCGAAGGAAATAATATTACTATTGTGAAGTAGAGTGTAGTAAAGTTTATCATCAAAACTTATATTCAGAGAGCTTGTATTGCAAGATTCTTTATGATATTTATGAAAAGCTATTTTTATATTTTCGTATGTAAGATTTTTCACTTAATGTCCTGTCTATTTATCCAACCATGCATTATTAACATTGGCTATCATCACTGAGATACTTAGCCATCTTCCGAAATACGACCACGGCCAACCTTCTGAAATATCGAGTCCTTGATTACTTAAGCTCTAAAGTAATATTAGGGCCTATGTTTCTTTTACCTTTGGAAGGCCTTTATCCAGCAGTGAATTTAGATATTTTTTGTAAAAATATCACACCTATTATGAAAAACAAATTTAGTCTTCAAAAGTTACTATTCCATAGATAAAAAATAACACCTAACATCACAACTTACTGTACCATACACGTTATAAATCTGTCCATCTCTTCCACTCAGTTCCCGTGACCGGTCTCCGGAACCAGTCTGCCTTCCCTAGACCCTCAGTATCGTGGCCAGTGAGGCGTGAAGCTCGCTCGCCCGTACTACCGCGACCGACCAGTTTTTTGTTACTTAATACCTCTCCGGTTTTTAGCCCTGTACTTGTCTGACTTGTAAGTTTGAGGGGCATTCTTGTATAATTAGTGGACAAAATTACAGACTTATTTAGTATCCTGTGGCATTACAGTCCAGAACTTTAGACTTAAAAAGTTATGAGCTAACAAACAGGAAAAAAAAAACCAAATACAGACGAATTAAGAACCTCCTCCTTATTTTGAAGTTGGTTAATAATAGAGAATTTAGGCAGTCGCTATGACGACATAATAAAAAGATTTCTTACCACTTCTAAGTAATGTGTGTAAATAATTTCCTCTATTTTATTTATAGCCGATGTCAAAGGAGGATAATATTCTTCTGGCATGCTTGGAGGTGACCCGCGCTAAGCAGCGGCAGAGTTAAGTGCAAATCTCCATGGAATGTGAGCAATGTATCCATTACAAAATAATCGAATTTCGACAACAATTATCGATGAGGCTACAACGATAAACTGTATCGATCTAGCGTCAATCAATAAAATCTGGGGGCACGGAAGTGCCCCCGCAAGTCGAGCAAAAAAAAAGCGGCACGGCCGTAACATCCTTTTCTCGAAGCAATTCGGGCTATTTTTGACACCCCTATAATTTCGTTGTGGATAAAACAAGAAGCCTGGATTTTCAGCAACTAATTAGTCATTGTATAAACACGGTATATTTAAAATTTCAGTCAATTTGAACCAGTAGTTTAAGAATGACAACTTGTTAAAATTTTGAATTTTGTCACTCACTGATTCACTGACTCACTGACTCACCGATCATCAAAAGTCTAAGGTACTTCTAGCAGACTTAGAACCTTAAAATTTAGAATACAAATAGGGTTTAGTGTCTTAATCATGGGAAAAATTTAATATTTTCTAATTTCGGTCTAGTTTTCTAAATACACCAACTGCAACAATAACTTTGTAATCCCATATAAATGTATAAGATTACAAGGTTACATTTGCAGTTAATGAATTTTTATTACTGTAGAAAATAAAATAAAATAAATAGGTGTAAATAGGTACCTACTGTATGAGGCATAACGGGAGGGGGTATAGGGTGGGAAAGGGTGTTTAGCCCATGAAACTGAACAACATTCCCATAGGAAAATATGTTGAATTATGAAAAAAAAACGTCTTTCCACATAAATTGGACTTATGTTCGCTCTACAAAAAGAAGTGAGATGCCACCAAAAACATTCTGTAAAAACCTCAAGTCTCGCCGTAAAAAGTGGTGAGATCTATATAATACCAAGTCGATTAATCTATTTAGTCTCTACTTTAAGGACCTTCTGTCTTAAGTTATTACGTATGTTATTATCATGCCAATTAAAATAAAATACCTTTAAAACAAATAGATCGACTTGGTCATCGCAAGAAAACACAAATTCGCCATTAACATTTCAGGAGCATTAACTTCTCGTCGTGCTGTGTAGTGTGATACATACTAATAATTAAATCATGCGATGGCCAGGTCGGTCTATTTGTTTTAAAGGTATTTTTTTTTAATTGGCATGATAATAACATACGTAATAACTTAAGACAGAAGGTCCTTAAAGTAGAGACTAAATAGATTAATCGACTTGGTATTATATAGATCTCACCACTTTTTACGGCGAGACTTGAGGTTTTTACAGAATGTTTTTGGTGGCATAAACATGACAGTTCATTGCCTTCTCCAATCTACAGCGGCCTACTTATGAATGGTTTGACTATTTTTGGTGTGATAAATTTAACACTATTTTGTATTATTATTACTATACGAACATGCCTAACATTACTTGTGTTGTCACACTACCTTCTACCTGACCTTTTTGTAGCCTAGAGTGAACTAGATCTAGCTCATCGCTCTCTGTCCTGGCCCTGTGCTAAGGACTCGCCCACTAAAGCGCAAAGACGAAGAAAAATTAAGTTGAAGTAGCCAACCCATTTGACAAAAGACTTTGAGAGCGGATATCTATATTTTTTTAAAAGACTATTTTTTTTTAATTAGCCTGTTTCTATGTCCTACTGCTGAGCAAAGGCCTCTCCCCTGAGTTTCCAGTCACCTGTTGCGTCTGGCCATCCATCCAGGAACGCATCCAGGTGGTTATTAGAAGACTATTATTCAATAAAAATGTAAAACGTATGCTCGAATAATTTTGTTCTATTTTTACACACTTCTGTAATAAAATCAACTGGTTCTAACTTAAACAGTCTCAACAGTATGAATAAATAAATAAGTGTCACAGTTCACAGCTAATGTTTTGGTGCCGCGCCTTGATCGATATCAGTGGAATATGTTACCGAGTTATAAATACACAGATTGACACGATGTTTGCATGACATTAGATTCTAGCTGTTGATAAATCTTGCGAAGATAGGAATTGTCATATTTCTTGGTTGCGTAGCAGTAATTTTGATGCAGGGTTCTAAGAAACTATTTTTAGTTGCTATGTCTAAAAAGGTTCTTGAAACCATTTTTCTAAGGTAATATGGGCATATTTTTGTATTCTTAAAATTCGGCAAGAGCTATTTTACGATTATCCAGTTGTCTATGTCGAAAAATCTATGCTTTTTAAACTTATGCTATTGTTAACAGTCCATCTAGTGTCAAATCGTACAAAGACCTTAAACTCTTGCCCTTTTTACAAGTCCTGTTATCTTAGCCAACAAGCTCAACTACATATTGTATAACAAATACACATTTACACTCCTCATCTAAAGTAAACTACCACTAAACAAGCCAGTATGCAAATGTAACGCAAATAGAAATATAACTGAGCTAACGCACTGTAGTTTGTGAAAAGGGTCACGACAGGTCGTAGCTGTCTGTTCAAAAAGACATTTTACTTGCTAATCTTTGAGTAGTAGTTGTAAAGCTAGGCGCATAAGCTAGGCATATCTTTCAAAAGGTTAAGTATAATTTACGTTTAACGTGACCAGTTTTGTGGTATGCTCTTAGGAATTAACAAGTAGTGGCTCTGAGTGTCGTGCTAGCTCTTCTCATAAGGCTCTATCCCCTTTCCGAGCTAGTGGTAGATTCAGTAATTGTAACGACTATCGTAAGTGTCAATATTTGAAATAAATGATTTGAGTTTCAGTAATTTTGACATTGGGAGTGTTAAAGAACAATCATAAAAAAAATCTCTTAAATGGAGGCCATCTTTGTAATGGCCAATTTTCTTCGTCCCTACATGCTCTTTTCACTCAGTGCAAGTCTTTAGTCTTGTCTAACGAACTGCACAAATAACTGAAATAGAACATAACTAAGCAGGAAGATAGATCTCACACCTAGACCACATAAATATTTTTTCATGAAGATAATCCTCAGCAAGTGAAAAATCTCATGCAATTATGTTAAATTAAGTAATGTAACATTGCATAACTTATCATAATGTGTTCGTAACTTAAGTCAGTGAAGTATGCAGTTGTCAATAGTCATGTCCGTAAGGATTGAGGAGCCACATCAGATTTTTAATATCTGATTTTACCATTATTTAGCAGCAAGGAAGCTGATTTTGCAGCACGAATTTGTATACGTCTGTATGTCTTGAGGATAATGGGTATGGTACGTGTCGGATTTCTACCTACCCGCCTACTTTGTATTGAAGAAGAGTTACAAGACAATAATGAGTGTGTGGCGAATTTGTGGTATGATATTGTGTAGTTTTGTGCGGTTTTAGATCTTAAAAATAGCTAGAGTATTTTTGTTTGAAAAAATATAATTATGATTGTCACATAGACGATATTTTACTGAGCTTTAGGTGTCCGACTACTGGGCAAAAGTCTCTCCTATTTTTGTTTAAATACGGCTAGTTAATTTAATAATTAAATATACATAGTTGGTTTTACTGTCATTAGTTAATGTAAAATGTTTGCTTTTAAAACTGCGATGGTTTTACCGATGAGTTTTACGATTCAGTAACGTGAATTTTGATGAACCGGTCTTCTTAAATTGTATAATATCATCTGATAAACTGTATTTGTAAAGTTGTTCTATAACAATAAAATAATCATGATCATCAACCCATTATTGCCCCACAGTTGGACTCAAATTTTAAGCAATATCAGTCCGTGGTAAGCTAGTACTAGTTGGTGCGGGAAATTAGTATTTTTACTTTTGTCCCTGGTTTGTAGACATTCAAAGGGTTAAGGGTGCGTTTATTGAGACGTATATAACACGCGTTTTATCATAGATAATACTAGAATTAACTATATGTATGGGAAGACACTTGAGTCTTGCGTGTTGAGTACTTTTAAGACTTAATTCTTTGTCAAAAAGCCAAATATCTTTGAGATGATGATGATCTAACAGCATTTGCGAGTCCATCATGGCGAAGTATAGCACAGAACAGGTTTGGAAGGAAAGAGGGGAGGCCTTTGCCCAGCAGTGAGACACATAAAGGGCTAATAAATAAAATTGCGTTTAAGTATTGCATCACTATATCACAACCATTTAAACTTTAAACAGTCCACGGGGATATCGACGAAATGGTCAGCGATATCGGCACATAGCGCATTGTAATGCAAAGCATGCGCAAGCGCACTCTTCCATTCAATAGAGCTTCCTGTCTACACACAGCTTTGTATGGACTTTACATCGTGTTGAATTTGATGATTATTATTACTATATTGATCTGGCGATACGGGAGAGTGGGTTGCTTTTTGTCAGTAAAATTGATAGAAAAGCGTAAGTCCTTAATTTGGACGTTGCTAACCTTGAATTAAACCCGCTTGATTTTAATTTCGGGGGCTTATGATATCTAGGTTTGTTTAATATTTGAAACTCAAACTTAACCTAGGAGCCATGAAATTAGTTTGGAAGTTCCTTTGGTCGTCTAAAACCTGTGGACCTACTTGGTGTTTATTATAACAGATTCCTGTACAAGGAACTGAGACCATTAGTTTCACTGATTAAACTTTACAAGTGTCATTCGCAAATCCTCTATTCGAGATTCATTCATACAGACAATAATATTCATACCAAATTGGTGCAGATATGAAAAAAAATACAATTGACAATAAAAAAATATTGCTCTTTTTTCATTCAGCTGCCTGTTTAGAGTTCTTGTCAATGAGAACGACTGCTCCATATTAGAGTTTTATATTGAGTGTCCACCAACGCACTGGAACAGTAGGCGTTACTATTACACAAGAGTAATTTGCCAAAACTAGTCGACCCTGACTACCATTCTAGTATTTTTTGCATTCAAACTTGTAATGATTGTGGTCTGACGATAATGGACTCCAGTGATCATCAAGATTTGATAAACTCGTCTTCGTGTCTAAACTTAGTTAGATTTAGTTTTTTAATAAAATCTGTCCCAATTAATGCAAGCTCCTCGTATTCGTTGTCTTTTACCATCAGGTGAGATGGAAGACAAATTAATAAAAAAAAAGATAAATACGATTTCATACATTCATATTCAAATAGTAGCAGATTATGTTGTGGTAAGAAGTCTACCAGAAATCTACAATTGCAATTTCTTACCTTACCTCAATACCATTATAATCAAGCAAAGCTTTTCTTTCACCCACGTCAGGGCATAAACCTTCTCCCAATTACACTAATCACCCCTTGTTCTGCCCTTTCCTTTCCAGGTTTTCCCAACAAACTTCACAAATACATAGACCCATCTTAACTTAAGTCCTTCTATCACAAAGCTCATTCTAAGGTGGGCAATAGGCACCAATATACAGATTTGTATTGTTCAAAATATGAAGATAATTTTCTGCGTACACTTAAACCATATCATTTACTTACTGCACGAGTCCATTTATCTGTTTGTAAACACGATCACTTCGTTTACTTTACTTATGACCTAAATAACCACAATTTGCATACTTATAACATACTCAATGTAATTCTGATAACTACATTGTATGGAAATAATTAGTACAGTTATATGCTTCCATTTTCCTGAAGGGCTATGTTGGTGTTTGTGGTATGTTCCCGTTTCCTCTGACCTTCTGCAAAGGTATGAGTTGTTGCTAAGCGTGTGGTGATTGAAAATAATTGTGACATTTCGGCTAGGTTTAGTTCTGGATATTTCTGATGTATAATATGCTTCGTGTGGGTAATCAGGCTATGAATTTCGAGTGCAGTATTGAAGCTTATGAAATAATTGCATCCTATGCCATGTCGTGTTCGAACAGATGGTTATGAGGTTAACCAAATATTGATATATTGCTTAAAATGTTTTTCAAGGTGAATGTCATACTTTTTAATATTTCCCATGTAAAAAAATACTACTTCTAAAATAATATTTTCGTAGGTAATTCTTCATGTCAACCATTTTCCTAACCACTTAGTTTCTATTAATAGAAACGTTTCAAAATACTTATTAAAAGATTTTCTGTCTGTAGTAATATTTGTTTTTTCTTGACTTTTAAGTCACGTACGACGACATTCAAACAGACGCGAGGCTAGACATTTGTATGTAGAAACTGACTTGGTCAAATTCAGATGGCCTTACAAAAACGTATTTACCGATTATACATAATTATTAATAACGTATATAAAATCAACCATTGGAATTTATAGATCCTTATTTACAGTAATATTATAATTAATTTCTTTAAAACAATATACTGTTTGTATATCCCTCAAACCTCGATTCTTCGACCTTCAATAAAATCTTTAAGCCCACACCCCACATCCATGTTTACCTTCTAATTCGCTTGTAACTATGGTAAAGTCTATTAATAGAAGCACATCTACAAAGTAATATAACAGTAATAAATACAGCTAAACTACAGTTATTATACCATATGCTTCTAACCACTTGCAATCATTAAAACTCCATTACAGATAATAGACTACTAATACTACTAATCTCATGTGGGTACTTGGATATTTTTAGGTCGAGCCAATATTTAGATCCAACGTTTGCTATGCTTCGGATTATACGTCCCTTAGTTTATAAATATTTAGACTTGTAAATTAAAAATATATATTATGCATTTTACATATCCTTAAAAGTCTCTAAATTATGTTACTCTTTGAACCAAAATGTCACAACATTTGTGATGTTTTCAATTAGGTCATTTCTTTGATGTTAGCTAAAATATACATGTTCGGTGTGAAGAACGGAAAGACGTTTAATAAACAAAACTGCCTAATATATTTGACTGAAAACAGCAGCTAAATAACACAAGCTTAAGCTTGCTTTGATTATTCTAAAGTACTGCATTATTTTAAATGCAGTACTTTACAATAAACAAAGCAATTGCTCTAATGAAAACTCTTCAAGGTACAAATAGCAAAAAAAGGTTCCCCCTTCTCGAGCCAGCGCATATTGGCCCAACCTTGGTTCAAAGCATGGCACACTCGATCATTACCGCGGTCGTCGACCTCTATGGCAGCTGCCCAAAGCACACAATCATGTATTGTCTGAGGACTTGATAATTGACAACACTTCTATTAACTCGACAATATTGTAGACGATTTTTGAAACTAACTTCCTTTTGAGTCATAGAATTTTGTCGGATTTCGCATTGATATTAGGTGCTCGCAATAACCAATGTTTGGACCTACCTTAAGAATGGGATAGATATAAAACATTCAAGATTCATTTATTTACTCAGGCTTGCTACACACTGACTCGACTCATTCCTTCGGCTTGTGCTGATCGGGTTCATCTACACATATTTGGTCATGCCGCCCAGCTAAGCCGAGTAATGCCGAACCGAATACGTGTGATGAAGCTAGGCACAGTAGCTGTAACAGGTGGTGCTTTTACGGATAGTAAACCATTGACCGTTGGTCGCTGACACACAAACAAAGAAATATTACAAAATGTTCTTATGCTAGGTCTTCTTATAATGATCAAAATGGATGCTATTGTAATATTTATTTTGGAAAGCAAAGACAAAAAGTCATCTAAGCATGTGGGTAGAAAGTCTAAAGTGTCCTCCTGTATAATTAATTTCATAATTTAGACAAATATAGTAACTAGTTTTGGGTAATCATTACATTATTTCAATATATTAACCCTGCACACTTGAAGGCTACTTTTTTACTGGTACATTCCTCAGGAATCGTTAAAATCGCAAGAAAAATCCCTTCTGTACATTTTGACATTATCGCGAAAAGGTAGCCAGACAAACGCGGCGAGGAGAGTTTATTCTAATATGTCGCGAAGAAAGGTTACCACATTCTACATAATATTTCAATGTTTCTATCCAACGTGTGCGTTCGCGCAGCGGAATGTTGTTGAATTTAAAGATATTAACTATGCAGATATTTAGTGTATGACGTCGTATAATTGTGTATGGTAAAAAAAAAATTGTGTACGCAGCCATTGTGGAGAAATTCACCAAAAACTGATTCCGCTGGGCGAACGTTGTCCTGGCGGAACTTATTTTAATCCATAGACTTTAGAAGAAAAGAGGTGTGTCCAAAAATTAGTGTGTATTTGTGTGTAATTGTGTATGTATGAATAAAATGAGTGCATGCATAAACTTCGGAGAAATTCAAGTTTCCGCTACGCGAACGTTTGGCCATTAGCTAGTTTTCATATAAAGCGCTTACATAGAGAGCTGTAGATTTTTACATACGTTGTTTTGAATTTGTTTATATTTGTTTAAAAAACAGATTTAGAAAAAATCGTAGGGCTTAAAAGATAAAAATATAAACGTAAAATACACTTAATAGGTCTTAGTTCTTAAAGTATGCACTTTGGGGTCTAGATTTTCACGTTTATACAAACCTTGTAAGTATCTGAAACATGTTGCCAAGTATCAATGATGTTCCGTTAGTAATTAAAGAGTTAAAGGACAAATTTACCATGAATAGATCACTGTTTACAAAACAGTCAAATATCACGACGTTCTAAAGGAATTGCATGGTAAAATGTATGCCAAAAATTAGTTTATTCATTCAACTATTCACATGCAAAATTTCATGTCATTAAATTTAGTAATTAAAGAAATCAATTAAAATACTGACGAAGCATCGAAAACCTACATAACCCGACCAAGTTCGGATAGCTACAAAAAAGCGTCCATGCAATATATTTAGGTAACATCCCAAAATTTACCGTATAATACCGGTATTGAATTGGTATAGGTGATAACACAGTTGTTGTTTCGATATAATTTAAAGGTCATTTATTTTTGTACACCAAATTGTTGTTCAATTGTTCTGATTTTTCAGCTCCAGAATTGACTGGAATAATTCCGGAGTTCCGATAGGTATTCACATTTTTTAAAAGTTAATATTTTGATTTAATTATATTCTTGTGAACGCACGTAATTTAACGTCTGTGGAATATTCCACAAACTGCTAGTCGAACAGGACGCGCGCGGCTTCCCGCTTGAAACGGTACTTCCATCCTTGAAGAAAAGAGAGGGCAATAATATGTAATATACTTAATAAAAAAAAATTTTGTACACGGATATTTAAATAGAAAAGTACTTGTTAATTGAAGATTTGTTTTTATCGTAGATAGTTGGGTTATTATTAAAATAATATTTTTAATTCAAGAAATGCAATTGTTTTATTTTTTCCTAACGCTTGTGTACGGAACTGTACCATATTAGTAAATACTATATTGTAAGGTTAAGAACGTCTCTTAGATATATGGCTGGGCCGCTTTTTTGTAGCTATCCGAACTTGGTCGGGTTATGTAGGTTTTCGATGCTTCGTCAGTATTTTAATTGATTTCTTTAATTACTAAATTTAATGACATGAAATTTTGCATGTGAATAGTTGAATGAATAAACTAATTTTTGGCATACATTTTACCATGCAATTCCTTTAGAACGTCGTGATATTTGACTGTTTTGTAAACAGTGATCTATTCATGGTAAATTTGTCCTTTAACTCTTTAATTACTAACGGAACATCATTGATACTTGGCAACATGTTTCAGATACTTACAAGGTTTGTATAAACGTGAAAATCTAGACCCCAAAGTGCATACTTTAAGAACTAAGACCTATTAAGTGTATTTTACGTTTATATTTTTATCTTTTAAGCCCTACGATTTTTTCTAAATCTGTTTTTTAAACAAATATAAACAAATTCAAAACAACGTATGTAAAAATCTACAGCTCTCTATGTAAGCGCTTTATATGAAAACTAGCTAATGGCCAAACGTTCGCGTAGCGGAAACTTGAATTTCTCCGAAGTTTATGCATGCACTCATTTTATTCATACATACACAATTACACACAAATACACACTAATTTTTGGACACACCTCTTTTCTTCTAAAGTCTATGGATTAAAATAAGTTCCGCCAGGACAACGTTCGCCCAGCGGAATCAGTTTTTGGTGAATTTCTCCACAATGGCTGCGTACACAATTTTTTTTTTACCATACACAATTATACGACGTCATACACTAAATATCTGCATAATTAATATCTTTAAATTCAACAACATTCCGCTGCGCGAACGCACACCTATCCAACTCTGATGTCCTTGACACCTGTTCCAGACCAACCTATTTCTTTGAGAAAAATCGATCCTAAAGCGGCCTCCTTTCCAGCCCTTGACCTCGGTAACGTTGTTTATTTTCGCCGATCATACGATATGCTCTGTCGTCGTTACGCTGGAGGCCCCTCTTTCCATGCAAATCGTAGTTTAAAATACCTTTATGGGATTATTTTATTACTAGCACTGTTTATTGGCTGCTAAAGTGTGTTTTCAACATCAAACCTCGATATCGATACTCATATTGCTTAAACATTTGGTTTCTTTAGCCAATAATTTGCAAGTTTTTAAAGGGTCGTCTGATACAATCTGTCCATTTTGTATCTTGCATTTGATTGGAAGCGGTCAATCTTAAATTTATCATTTTTCGCAGCCATTTCGTCTAGGCATCTATCAGAAATCTAGACAGAAAACAGTTATTTGACATCGCTCACCTCTCGTTTTAAGAAGACATTTTGCCAAATCTATTGTGTCCCGTTTTTTATCAGTTTCCGTGTACAATAAGTTTCATTTTATTATTTTGTTTTGTGTCTGGTGCATTGATCTCTCGTCTGGTTTGTGGTTATAAGGTGCTATTCGGTATAATTTATTTTTACAGCTTTCGCCAGACGGGCACGTAAGTTCTGCGTTAAATTCTAAGTAGTTTATTGTTGAAAAAGATTACCGAATTTGCATTTGTAGTTTTCTATTCGAAAAAAAATTACACCCACGTATGGCTATTGACAATGTTAGTCCTATGCAATAGGGGCTGAGCCTATTATCGTATACCGGGCACTAAACTCCGGGCTACTAGTCAGAAAATATTCTGTTATGTATGCACGAAGAAAAATTTGATAAAAATTACTCGTCACCATAAATCAAGTGAACCAAATGCAAAAGAATTGTGAAAACTTGAATAACTGCTAGAAAGAAGCTTTTTAGAACAACAATTTTCAGCAATATAACCAGAGTAATATTACATTCAAGATACCAGACTAATTTATAATTCTATTTCCCCTATTCACCCATACGAAACCCCAAGGTAAATGTTGCTATGCGAAAAAAAACCATTAACAAAAGTTTTTGTGTGACCTTGTTGTCCAAGGTCGCGGCGAGAATAGGCCGTACGATTGTTACATAATATTAAATTGTTTCATGTTATATAATACAGGTCAGACTAGTGGCCTGAGGCTTTAACTTGTTGCCGAAGGAAATGTTTTACAGAATCTGGAGATTCGTCTAAAAATCTAGAATTTAAGCTCAATAACTTCGTAACCGGCGGTGTTGTATGACAGGATGTATGGATGTGAATGAAGCAAAGAAAGTTTGTTAGGATCGTACCAAGTGGTGTTTCGCCTATATGTGGATGTATGTATAGGCTAAATAGTGGGCTTATCAGGCTTTTTCTGATCTCTCACCGGCGTCGTTGATTACATACCCCCGGGTTATGTGAGAGGTGCACTAACAGTGTGCCCGTGTACTCGTTGTCTTTGGCCACTGTTTACTAGCTTTTGTATTGACCTATTTCATTGAATTTCGATTCAAACACTGCCGACATGTCGCTTTACCTTATACCTTGCTCAATTTTGTGCTTAAAATGAATTGACTAATGAAATGCCGTGTTACAGAAAGCGAAGAATATAATTCAATAATCCTTCATATCCTTGTACTTATTCTCTTATTACAGGAGTCAAAGAAAGCTGCAGTTATAATAATCATAGCAATGTTAACCAAAAGTTCTAAACAAACACTTCCCTTCATTTTGTGTTTACAGTTATCTCCGAGTTCAAACCACGTTAGAATATGGACACTAATTAATGATCTCCCGCTAGCCCTTTACGCGCGCACGCTTAGTAACTACATATTCAAATACATTATTTATTCAGCACATATGTGGACAGGTGTGGTATATTTTTCCGGCTTAATGTTAATAGTGGGTGCTAAATCAAGGGACTTGTACATACCAAATGGATGTACCATAAAAATCTCTCAAAATCCTTTAAAAAGTAAGTTTATGTTGTTATCAACTTGAGGGAGCATCCAAATCGGTCCATCGGACGGTAGATCTTCAGTTTATATTTAAAATAAATATAACTTTAATATACTTTTCACTCTAGTTGTTAGACTGGTAAAGGAATTCTTTCTATCTTCTTCCCATTACTAAACTATCAGCCACATTTTTCTCATATCTTCAATTGTTTATCTCTGAATAGTTTCTTATCACTCCTTCTCAATCCATATTCTATGGACGTGACCATAGCTTAAAACTATCATTAATTTTCAAACAATAGCCCCTATGCAATACAACCATGAGTCAGTAAGTAAATTCCTTTACTTAACAATAGTTTAGTCAGAGAAAGTACAAAAATAACTAGTTAAGTATCCAGTTGGAGTAAAACCAGTTTCCTTGCATGTTAGATTAGCCAAAATATTATTTATTCACTTTCTGTCATTGGTGTCAGTTTGAAAAGTGCAGTTAAAGTGTTCCCATGTTTGGTTGTGGATTCACTAGCCGGGATTCTTGCAGTGAAGTGTCAATGTTTGGTGTTCTAGTGGATTTTTTGCCCGTAAGTTTTTTTTTTATATTTAAAGGAAGATCGGTTCCAATAATAAAATCTTATTAGTTATTTCGTTCGGTCGCCAGAATCATCTGTCACTGATCACTTAATTACCCGAATCACTTGTGCAGAAAAATCAAGCGAATAGAATGTACAATGTATAATTGCGTTAATTTCCTCGCAATATTAGATTTCATATCTTGAACACTTTTAGGGCTAGGCCCCTTAAATTAGTAAGCCAGGTCTGTGTATTATTTATAGCATCTGTTACTTGAAAGAAATACCTAAAATTCTGCCAATGATAATATTTAAGGCACATAAAAATACAAAGCCATGTTATGGATAGGCGGGATAATCCTCGTATTACAATATTGTACTATAAAGTTTGAATCTCCATCTATTCCTATACTCATAAATCATTAGTTACTTCCCTTACACTATAAACAGCAAGTTCATATTCATAACAAACGAGTTTCTGCTTTGATCTATCTATCAACATGCCACAAAGCTTTCAATTAAACTAACAAGAGATTGGAATGCACTACACTACCATCAATACATTGTTATAAACGCCATAGGATGTTAAAAGAATTAAACTAATGGGTTTAAACTCGACATTTATAGCTCAACAAAAGATTTTCATGTTATTCTCGTAGCTAGAGTGATGGTATATTTCCCCCTTGTTAAGGTAATTTCAGGATTGAGCCTGATCCCTATTTAGCAGTAGAATTGTCTACAAAATATACGGACTTTTTGGAAGAAGGTAGTTCACATCAGTATATTTCATAGAATGTCACTTGTTCGTATGGTAAAGACGAACAACAAGATGAAACGTTGTGTACTTTTAAGTTATTTAAAACAGTTCTTGGAGGGTCACAGAAACCTTAACCTGCAACAGGTCAGCGTAATAGACTCAAAAAGTCCTCAAATTGTTCTTGAAGGGGACCCATGCCCAGCTATAGTACAGTAATGGGTTAAATATACAAGTACCTGATATACTAGAGATTTGATCGTACCATCTACAACATAAACACAGTAAAAAGCGTGCTTCGGAGGGCACGTAGGTAAAAAGTTGATCCCGGTTGTTGTCAATAAGATAACAGTCGTTAAGCCACGTCAAAGCCCTTCGGGCGGCTTGAACAACTTTGACACTAGGTTGACCACTAACCATACGACAAGAAGAAGAAGAAGCACAGTAATAAAATGTAGTCTTTGCAACAGTCGATTTAAAAGCAACCAACATTTCTAATGAGCACTTTACAATAATTACAGACGTTCTTATAATTACTTAGTAAGTGTATAGTGGACTCGTGAGAATCTATCATCAGTCAGATTGTAGAACCGCCGGTTATTTATCATAACGGCCATACTCGTTTGAAAGTCGGTCAGCTTTCCTCTATCTGTCGATTACTAGGTGAAATATTTTCTTAATGTTGTCCCACTTATTTTCTTACCGACATTTGCATTAACTTATCGCAAGTAGAGCAAGAGTAACTGCAGTTTAGTTACTATACAGAAGAAGAATAAGATAAGATACTACCTAGAATTAATTGTATAGCCAACTGCTGATCATGAGCTCATGGTTCGATCCCCGAATCGTGCAAAATAACATTGATCTTTTCTAATTTATATTAGGGTATTTCACAAGAATTGTCCAGCGTTTGGTTAGTGCCCGGTAAATGGCCTTCCTCAATAAATAGGCTATCCAACACAATAATATTTTTTCAATTCGCACCAGTAATTCCTTCCAAGCAAACAAACTCTATAATTTTGTAATATAAGTATAGATTACAAATAGTTTTAGAAGAGTACGTCTATAATTTCACTAAACAAAAGCCGTTTCTAATAAAAACAAGCACACAGTTTTGACCTTTACACATTGCACCTGCTTTCTACTTACATAACACACGGAACTACAGAAATAGCACCCTATTTTACCTCTCAACACGCTCCTCAATGGATAGATAAATAAACTTGCTACAAGTATAGCAGAAATGTAAGGAACTTTGTGTTTGTATGTGTGTCTGTGTGTGTGAGTGCACACAAGTGTAACGGCCCTAGTGATTATGGCATTTATTGACTGATAGTGTGTGGTACAAGTTAGGAGATGTAGCGGGTGGATTATTTATTATTGAGTTTGATTTATCGGACTGTCGTAGTATGCTGAAACACGTCTAGTTATATTTGCTAAAATGTCAAATGTGGTTTCCCCAGTACATTCTACATACTATAAAAAGAGGGTATTTTGATTAGAAATATAGAAATGCGTAGATTTGTTCTGTAAATGGTTTCGGTCTAATGTCGTTTTATAAGAATAAAAAAGTAGCTGCAAGAATGTACATTTTATAATACCCCTCGTGCCTATTCTTGCAATTCTAAGAAATAAGTCCATAAATTGAATAAATTCTATTTCAATGTCTATTGAAATAGAATCAGAGTGGTTTATTTTGATCGCAAACTGGAGTAATGACCTAGTTACCTGAATATTACATATGTATTAGGTCACTTCATTTCCTTTCATCGATTTACAATTCAAACAATTACGCATACACATCAATCGTAGTGCGATTTAAATTTCAAAAGAGCTTTGTCACATTCAGATTGCAGGTATAGTTTCATTGACAAATTGAAGAAACACGTGAAACTTCAAAGTCACGTGGCTTTATTTATAGGCATCGCCTTGAAAGCCATGTTATCGACGTATACCGGCCTATACCAGATTCTTTCCCGATTCACCAACAATTTTTTCAATAGCGCCCATGTAGTGCTATCTCTTTTTAACAGCACAACTTGGGTTGCTTTAATATGATGAAGCCCCTGAACAGGCCATAAATGCCGTGGTTATCTGAACACACATAGATACTTTTTGTACCACTTTGTTGAGCACACAAGCCAACAATTACTTACTAAAAGCTTTAAACTCGTTTTATTTTGTAGAGTTAATTGGCCGGAGCGAATCTGTAATTATTTATAGTACTATTACATCTGTGGGGATAAAAAATAACACGTATGGCATAAAAACTAGGCACGGCTTTAGAAATAGGTATCTAACATAATACCTATGCTGTTCTTATCTTTTAAAATAGCATAAAATTAAAGATTTTGTTTTACTTGTATTAAAAAACGTAATAAATATTATTCATATTACAATGTGTTAAACCCGACTTGGTACTTATTAAAATTTCGTAATAAATAGGTCCCCAATCCACACTTGGCCTAGGACTAGTTTTCACCCCTACCTGAATTCAGCAGGAGACCCTTGGCCACTAATGACACAGTAATAGGTTAGAAACAAAAACTATAATAAAGAGGTTTTCAAAATAATTATGCTCTTCTTAGCGAATTTTGTAGTTATGTGTACCTTATAAACTACCATTATTTCTATACAAACCGCCAAACCTCTATTTCATATACTTTTAACAAACTGTACATACCTATTGTGTATAACGCAGTTATCTAAACTTTTAAAAATATTATCTCAAATGAATCCCATTAATAATCCCTTGTACCACACACCACGACGCACCGCACGCATGTGTGCGTGCACAGTTCATCGACCCTCCCTATTTGTTGCGCTAGCGCAGCTAATGTTCTTAGAGAAAGCTCCTTGACGCCGCGACCTTGAAGTAAGCCCTTAGAAGTGCAGAATTATCGATCTCATCAGAACACCTGCTTTTAAGATGAAGAGATAAAGATGCTTTGTTGTTTTGATGGAAATGTTTATGAAATCGTTTAAGTTCTTTTATGGATTGAATTATCGAATTTTGGGACGATCTAGTGAGGGTTTTTTGGTTTCTGGGGTCCATTTTTTTTGTCTTCGATTTGAATACCTGACTTTTTTTTGAAAATAGTAATAACACGTGTTATTATAACAAAAAAGTATTTAAATTACTATTTAATTTCCGTGTAGGTTCATGAGACTATAAAGTAAGTTTGAATCAATTAGTGTGTTCTCAATATTTTATGACTGTTATCTGAGATGCGACATGTTCCAGACGCATTATACTTTAGTTCAAATGTAAAACAATACTCTTATTTAGATCAAAAATATTATTTAGATCAGTCAAAAACAATCTACTAACTTAGGAAGTCAAGGATTCCATGGGTCAAATATAGAATTTCTGAAACTTCTTGTTTTGTCTTTATGTGATGCAAGAAAACAAAACTGCAAAGAAAATTTGCTGAAAAATCTTTTATTATTACACGTTTGATGCAATTACACTAGATTCCAGCTTTAATCCACTAATTTATTCCACAACAATCAGTTGGCGAGACAACAAAAATGCAGACAGACATTGAAGTTGACACGCCTACGTATATTATACGAAATGCAAAAATAAACACCTCCACCCAACTACAATAATGCAACCGGTGAAAGTATGCTAAAAATATATTTCGTAACGACAAACACTTAAAGGATATTCTAGGACATAGAGTTGAGCACTAGAATCTGAAATTAGTCTGTATTCACACTCCGGTCCGAGATCACTTGACAAATGATTTTGAGAAATAGAAAGATGAGTGTTTTTACTGAAAGACTGTTGTGTCATTGTGTGGTGTCTAATGTGACTAGTGTAAGTTTTACAGTTTTACTTTATAGGACTATTATCGCGTATTTTAATGATCATTTAACCCTCTTATTCATAAAGATATATGAAGTTATGAAAGGCTTATAAAGTGTTTTGTTTCTTTCACTCCTTAGCGAAATGAAAGAGACAAAGCATATTTTAGTAGTTGTTTAACTAAAATAGGTTTATAGTGTGTTTATGAATAAGAGGGTTAAGCTATAGTTACAGGGATTAAGTGAAATCATGCAATATTTTTCTTGGTTCTTATTTAACTTTTGAATCAGAAACATGAGTATTTTTTCTTAAATCCTCGGCTCTGCAATCTAGCACTTTTGGGACTTAGGGGGAAATAAATTAAGATGGTATAAATTCCCGTAGCATATTAACATTATTCGATAGAGTTGCTTTATGCCTTGAGCTAGGTGTAATCCAATTACTGGAATTGAAACAGGACACCCCAATGTAAAAAAAATCTTGTTCAAACAAAGATTCAAAATTCAAACGTGTTATCTTAGTTTTTAAATTTCAATTTAAGTACTTTAACATCTAGTTTAACCACGGCCTTAAGAAACTGGTCAAACGCATGCTATTGTACCTACTTTTCACACCTTCTGAAATGTCAGTAAAATTTCAGACAGATTTTGTCACGCTATTTACTTTTACTTTCGCCTTGTTTCATCATAATACAATAAGTACCTACTACAACCGTTATCTATAAAAAGGTTTCGAGGGTGTTTTCTCCCGTTAATAAATATGATGGCAAAAATTCGAGAAGAATGACGGACATGGGAAGATACCCTTGTCCCGTACTGGGATGACGCAGACATTAAAAAAAAAATGTAAAAAAGTTTTTTGAGTATCAGTAAATGATTTTGTTCCTAAAGTTATTTTTGATTTGTTTGCAGGTAACAATGAGTCAGAAGGTGTCGCGTAAATCAGCGGTAACCGAGGATAAGGATAAAGTAAGGCTTTATATTGATTATTTAGATTATTGACCAATATCCGGTTCATGTGTGTGGGTTGAAAGTCAATGATTTTAATAAGTGAAGATTAGGTCTTTTAATGGTTATTTTGATGATCATAGATTATGGGTCGACGCACTAAACTTATATTGATTCCATAATCATTTACTTATTATATCCTGCATCGCTGGCAGCTGCTGCAGCTGAACTTACTAATTGTGTAATGTATGTACTAGCAGAACTAAGGAGGGGGAATTCTAGGTGTATCAAGGTCCCTCCCACTCTACCTAATTTGTCAAAAGTTGGTTCTCATATACCAAAGTATTTTAAAGATCAATCTTCCTTCCAAAATAAATATTTTTATCCGCCACAAAATGTAGGATTACTACAATAATTCACCATAAATTTATTATTCTTACAGAGAAACACAAACAGTCCAGTAAAAGAAATGAAAAAGAAAATGGCCGCGAATGCCGAAAAAGAAAAACAGGCCGCAGAGAAGGAGAAAGTAACAGAGAAACCAGCAGAAAAGGCCACAGAGAAACAAGACAAACCAGAGAAGCCGGAAAAGCCAGAAAAGCAAGAAAAAGCAGAGAAGAGTTCAGATAAAAAGTCTGATAAAAAAGAACAGGCTGAGAAAAAGAGTGAGAAAGCTGAACCACAGCCGGAGAAGAGTAGTAAAGAAGAGACTAGCAAAGAAGATAAGAGTGCAAAGGTGAGTTTTATTAAAACCTGCTGGTTAAATATTTTACGTGTATCGCGTTAATTTGAGCTGTACAGTTGCATGAGCTGAATCTTATTCTGCCATTAATTAAGGTACCTGGGTCAAATATGACCACATACCATTATTCTAAACACGAGATGTCGTCCATACTTTGTCGCTTGTGTCGCATTTTTAACGGCGTATCTGTCGACCCTTTCAGCGCCCTACTAGTGGCCTTGTGTCGTTTAGATGCATGCATGAGGTTTGGAATGATGGTATGTGATATTATTTGTCAGCTTGCCATATTTGGCCCGGGTACCAAGAAAAAAACAGGCTTTAGATTTATTTATAGGTAAAAATACGTCGTAATAATGTAAATAGAAATATATTCCAAACATATGCCGACCGAAAATTAATACGTCTAAAAGTCTTTGCTTTTAAGCATGATTAGTAGGCTAAAGTTCTATTGAGCCCTATGCTTTCATTAAAATCTTGTTAACACTCATGATGCTGCTAAGTTGTTGATTTCAAACTAACATTCATTAAATAAAATTAACAATTTCCAGTCAGAAAAAGAGAAACCCGAAGCGAAAAAGCCAGAACCATCCAAACAGAAACAGAACGGCCGCGATCGTGTACACAACGGCGTATCCGACGTCACACTCGGGAACGGCACTGATGACGTACTCAATGGAACGGTGAGTGCGGACTCGGAGGAGGATGACCCCATGCTCGTCATCGACGACCCCGAGCATGACGAGCTGTTCCCGGAACTGACGTACGATGATACATCAGATGTGGAGTGTTTTGAACCGCCGACACCCGAAAACGTGCCGAGCCGAAGTTTTACTCGGCGATCTCAGGTACCTTCACTCGGTACCTGTAGTTTAATACCTGCTTGATTATATCGATTTGTTTTTAAAAAAAATCGACTAATGGATCCCGGTTTTAGTCAGTTTTTTATCTAGTGTTTTTTGAGTTTAAAAAGGTTGTGGTGTTTGAGTTTGTGATCGGTGTCGGTTTTATATAATCTACTAAGCCGATTGTGATTTTTAGTCGATTAGTAAGTTTCACTTTTGACTGAATGCATGTTCATTGCCGGTCATAAAGGTTGTAATTGAAAGGAATTTTCGTGAAGGGAGTTTTGCTAAACTATTTAGTCGATTTTATCATTTTCATGTTATTATATGTCGTTAACAATAATGTGTTTTGCTATTGCTGATACTATATTTGATAATAATTAATTATTTTTCTTTTATTCTTTTACTCTGATAGCTCAACCAGTATTAGCAAAAGTAAAACAATAAAGTCTTCGGTGGAAATATTTTAACTTACCAATCCTTCATAGAGAAAAACTTTTCGTATTTTGTTCTTTGCACCAGAAATATTTATTAAGTATTTCCACCGTTATAAAGTTCTTGCAACACATGGATACATTTACGCGTCAAAACTGATTTAATGTAACATAAACAAGCTAAAGCATAAGCATATCAGAAGTATTCATGATTTGTAAGAATCATCAAATTAATAATAATCACTAAAAACAATCACATCTATATCAAATTAGTGCCAATGAAACATAATTGAAATTTGAAATGAACTAATATTGTATAATACAATACGGGAATTAACATGAACACGCATTTTGACTTAAATGGCCGACTTTTCCGTCGCACGACCACGGCAAGTGTAACCTACCCCAAGCGTGACTTTAATCTAAAAATCATTCGCTAAACAAAAGCAGTATCTCTTGTTATCCTAATTTTCTAAGGGAAGTCGTCTTTGTAAGATTTTTGGCACGTTTTGGTATGAGATGTGAGTGTGTCCCGGTGTACCGTGTGTAAGTACTAAGTACTAACGTGGTGTGGGCGCAGGTGAAGGCCGCGCGCACGCCCGAGACCCCGCGCCCCGCCTCCGACAAGCAGCCCGACGCCGGCGCTGACGATGTAAGTCGTAACACAATACATGCACTATTATACATAAGATTATTTACCGTGTATATTATATCCCTTATAAGTAAGACGATGTCAGTTATTCGTTTTTTATACAACAACACAACAATACAACTTAAAAAAAATGTTTTGTTTCTAAAAATGACACAATTTAATAGTCATTTCAGGTTTATCTATAAAATATCAGTTACCCAAGCGTACGCGCGCGGTAATATTTGAGCGTATACGTGCACCAGTGCACCCACGCCCGTGTCACTAGAAAAATGGATTTTTATATACATATATTATACAAAAATCGACACTTGCCACGATTAGGTCCACAAACGCACGAAAAATATTCAAAAAATTTAGTTCATAACACTTACTATCATTTACAGAAAATACACTTCATTCATTAAAACTATACAACCCAAATATATGCAAGTAACATAACACTATTAAAAGTAAAATGACACACAATGGAGTCTTAATTAACACCTTATCAGATTTGCATGCTTTTATTTATATAACTAACACTTGCACACAATGTACTGTGTAAAGGCACGTGCATGTTGAAATACAACAGTGAATAGTTTACGGGCACAGTAGTTAAAGGTTTTCGCCACGCTACTACCATTGCGTAAGGACGTCGGGAATTCTATTCCCACACAAAACAATAATATAACTTTTGCTATCTACAAATAACAGCTAGACCCGGATTAACCGGGTTTGTTTGTACTTTCTTCCGGTGCATTGTTTGTATGTTTGTAAAAGTCCGTAAAAAAATATTTTGCGGGAGTTGACTTTATAAAAGACTTTCGACTGCCTTCGTGACACTGCGGTTTAGGTCGCCACGCCGCGCCGCTACCATTGCGTCGGGAGTTCGTGGGTTTGATTCCCACACGTATCATTTCGGGTCTGTTTGTACTTTGTGTCTTTGGTTTGTATGTATGTAAAAGTCCTCGAGACACAAGAAAATTTACATGTAAAAGTAAATGTTAATCTTGTCACTGTGCGCTGTGCCTTTACACAACATTAAATGCACACTTTGTTTGATATGCTAACAATACTGACCCAAATACTTTATTTTACACATGTGTAACTGATTCAACATACTGTTAAATTTTATATTAAATAGTAATTAAATGGAATATTCAGGGTTCGATTCCCAAGTAAGTTTAAGTAATGACAATGAAATAGAAAGAATAGCATTTACTAAGGAGATCGGCGCAACCGCTAAATGAACGTATTTTATGAACTCTTAACTATTAAATTTAATTATTTGAAGCATTTCTTGACATTTCGGCACTACCCATAATCCCAAGCAGATACTAGCCGCCCAATTTGAAACTTTAATATCTACCTTTTTTCACCACTACCGCACTTCACCAGAGCGGTGGACTCATAGTCTAACACCTCCCTCATTACGGGAGGAGACCTTAGCCCAGCAGTGAGACATTAATGGGTTAAATTAACTTATTTTAATCTAAAAACACCGCTCTTTAATAATTCCAGCCAAAAGACTCAAAAGTACTAAAACTGAAAGACGACGCGCCACCGACTGACAGGAAGTTGCGATCAGCTGACTCACCCAAGCCGGCTGATAAGGTGACAGAGAAGAAGGAGAGCAAGAAGGAGGGAGAAGAGAGTAAAGATGTGGTGGGAGATAAAGAAGAAAGTAAGAGTCAGGAGGAGAAGGATATGGATGTGGTTGAAGTTGAACCTAATGATGGTGAGTGTTTCATTGTAGAGAAATTACTATTGAAGAGTAATGTTACGTTTTTCTTTTGAGTAAAATTGATTTATTTTGAGGTCGACTGTAGATTTTTGAGATCTTTACCACTGTGCCTATAGATAACACTTGATTTTGATGGATAAAATAACCACAAGATACATTTATTATTTGTTGTTACGTAATATGTTCGCAATGTCCCATTTAGTAAAAACTAGAGTATGATTTGGTCTCTGATTTCCAAAACGTATGGTTTCATTTTGACAATTGTACTGAAAATTAATAATGCCTTTGTATATGGTATATCGTTAGGGAGTTGACCCTTGCCCTGCAGTGGGACAGTATTAGCTATTTTATAGGTTACTTTCACCGATAGTTACCAATGTGTCGTGTTGCAGGTTCGGAGCCGCAGCGCAAGACGGACACGAACTTCTCCAAGTCGCGCGTCAAGGTGTCGCCCTACCGCCGCAGCATGCGCCTGGCCGACCAGACCAACACCTCGCTAGTCGCCAATTACACTGGTAAATACACTTGACACAATATTACTATACATACCCCAGAGAGCATATTTATTTATTTAAACTTAATATACAACTCTGTATAAAGGCGGACTTAATGCCATATTGTTGAAGTTTTTAACAAGGCCAGGTCTTTGTGAGGTGCATGAATATTGGTGAAGTACAAGTCGCTTGCATGGGTCGTGTTCCACACCTTTACAACTAAGACTATGATTAACGTACTTGCATACTGCATCGCTTCAATAATTGTTGAAATAGCTGTTAGTTATGCAATGTGTACTAGGGCTACGTCCCCAACGAGAGCCAGCTTGTTAATCGCCTAAAAAAATTAGTACTTTATTACAATTGACACCTTTGCTACTATGTAAATCAATACTGAGTTGTGAGAGACCTATTTTTCAGTGTAGACCGTACCATTAAGGTGAGTATAGACTACAACATTTACTTGTAACAGAACAACGAGCCGCTCTATGATATGTTCTAGTGTATCATCCTCTTACGAACTAAACGTCGAGCACGCAGGCCTCTTGTTACAAACCAACGAGCATATTGGTGTAACATTTCGTCGAGCGTATTGGTGTAACATTTCGTCGAGCCACGAGTGCGGGCGATGCGCGGTTGCGGGGTGACGCGGAGGGAGAGGGACGAAAGACGCACGCGGTCCGCAACACAACGCCGAGCATTCGCAGGAACGTTACATTACATGGAAATGCTTTGGAAACTGAGCTTTTGCCTGTATTGTATCATTCGTAAGAACGTTACATTACACAGAAATGCTCCAAAAAATGTTGTAGTCTATACTCACCCTTAGGATGTTTTGGTTTAACATTAGTATGTAACTTACTAATGTTAAACCAAAATATTCTACACTTACGTTAAACTTAGATTAAAGTAAAGTTTTCTTTTCCTCCAGGCAACAACACAACAATGGAGATGGACATCACAGAATCATCTTCAATAATGGAAGAGCCAGCCTTGGACGACAGCTCGTACCTGCGCGGTCTGCGCAGCATCCGCGGCCGCTCGTCCTACAAGCCGCTCAAGGAGATCACGCTGAGACACGTCGTAAATAGGAGCACCACCTCCGTTAATACTAGTGGTGAGTTTCAAGCTATATTTAACTAGCTGAACCCTTGAACCTCGTGCCGCCTAACAGTGAATAATCTTCAATTTTTGTAGTGTTATTAGCAGAATCTTTCATCAATAATGATTTATACCTAACACAAATATTGTTGAAACTATTTGGACATTAAAAAGAGTAGTTAGGAGTTTCTTGCCAGTTCTTTTCATTGGCCCTACCTTTCGAACTGTCGGTAAATTCACTTTCTGTATCATTGACAATCATAAGTGTGAGCATTTAACATGAATGACAATAGACTCGCTTCCTACAGGGATTAAAATAGTTAATGGTGAAACGTGGGTGTTTTTCATCTCTCTCTCACACCAAACCTGACCAGTAATTTTAGCGTAACCGAGTACCAAACATCTTAACGGGAATGTGGAATTTTAATGATTAAGTCAGTTTAAAAAAAGGTGTTTAAATATTGTACATAATTGTGTTATTTTTGGGTTAGAACCTTTCTTGGTGTTTGGTACATTTGACATTTGAAGATATCTGTATTTTTCCTTTTCTACCTTTCTGTCCTTAAGGTATGTTTTCAGACAAAGTTAACGTCAACATAATTTGTTGTTCTCTTGCAGCATCAACCCCCATAGCCGAGAACAGTCGTCCCACGGGCACAGTGGTCGGTCGTAAACGCAAGCCGGAACACGACGACAGCATCGAGCTGGCCACCGAGGCGCACCCTGAGCCGCTCACCACGGGAGCAGTTCCAGTAGCCGGTGGGAGCAAGCGTCTGAGAGTGCTGGAGCGTCTCGCCGAGCCTTTCAGGAGGGTGGCCAGCGCCGCCAGCGTCAGCCTGCCGTCTGCGCATAGGAGGAACGCGGAGGTACTAATATGTTCATTATAATATGTACAAAGTCTATCAATATGTTTAAAATTGTGAGCGTTTAATATCAAAACTACATGCTTTAAGCAGTTTTCAACAATAAAAATTGAATAAAACGAAAGTTTATGTATAGTTGAGGACTGGTATAAATGACGATATAGCGTAAATATTTTGTGGACAGCTGACTACTTAATGGTAACAGTTAAATGTATAATTGCTTCGCAATACTCACTCTCTACCCCAACAACAATCGGTAAATCTATATAAAATTTGAATGCTTTGAACTACCTGACCACTGATCATATACTATTCAGTCGACGTTTTCTTACGATCATAAAGATTAACTTCTACTGTTCTAACAAATCTACACATTGATAAATCCATAGCCTACATTATGAAATGAAAAATTTTCATAAAACGTACATATATTACATAGTAATTAACAACATTTTTCCTCGTCCACAGATCGTAGGCATCAACACCGACCTGCCGCTCACAGCGCCAGTAGTAGCCGCGGAGAGCTTCGACCCCGAGACGCTGAAGGCCACCCCCCTCCCCGCGCCCGACGCGCCCGTGGCCGTGCCGCTCCCCCCCGCGCCCGCCCGGGACCTGCCCGACAACAAGCGGTGTGTTGTTATGTAACTTTAGTACATATTAGTACCGCATATGGACTTTAAAACGATGTGCTGTTTAGTCCAATTGAGGGATTTTCAAGCTATGCGTAGTAAATAGAGGCCAGATTATGGCAATTCATTGCGCTTTGTGGAGTTATGTCCAATTAAGAGCCTTTTAAGTCCAAGTGTGGAAAATTTAGGTCCCACTTGGATTTTCTAAGACCTGAGAAACTTAAAAAGTGTTAAGTAGTTTTACTGCATGTACTCAACAAATTAAATTAAACTAATTACTTTTCAGATCTAAGTTTAATTGACGTCGTATTTTCATGTTAGTCATACTAAAAGGATTAAAAAAACAATTCGACATAAATAAAGTAGCAGTCAAGTCCCAAAATTGGTCGAAATAAACTGCCTATAGCATCTTAAGTCCCTCAATTGGACTTAATAAGTACCACATCGTGAATAAAGTCCAAGGCTAGTATATAAATAACATAGTTGTTATTGGGATAGTGTGTTGGACGTACAAATGTATTTTATGAGGTGTGTAAGTCCAATAGGTTTAAATCGAATATTATGTAGAAATTGTGTTACAAGAATTAGTAAAATAATGCATTATGAAGATAGTTTTTTTTAGACCTTTGTTGTGTAGTGGTAGAAAGATGGTCACTAGGGTATATGGTACTACTGCATGCGGAGGTCGTGAATTCGATACCCACATGGAAAAAATACTAGTGTGATTTACAAATTAATAGTTGTTTAGATTCGGGTTGGTACTTTGTGTCCGTTGTTTGTATTTACGGTACAACAAATTCTTTCTTAGTCTAATCAGTTTGTTTATCCAAAATGACCTTTGTTTAATTTCCAGATCAGGCAAAAAATTGTAATTAATATTATATTGTAATACAAAATCAAAATTGTTTATTAACCATATAGAATTAATACGATCACATGGTTCTAGGTTCGTTTCCCAGAGAGTGTTAGTGCAATCATGTTATTCTAGTAATAAATTGTAAATGTATTAAATTCTTGTAACACAATAATAAATAAAATGTGTTTATAACACTGAATTTATCACCGGTTAGTGCGAGACTTGGCAAGTCTTTAAAGTATTAGAAATGTCTTGATCCCACACGTTATAGATTATTATTGGCCAAAATTATTAATATTATACCTTAAATCCGCCATTCCGTCAGCGAAAAGCACCTGTTTTAGAAATCGTATCCAAATCGGTCAAGTCATGTTTTATGTAATCTAGGGACGAACATACAAACACAAAAAAAATCATCTCAAGAAACTGTGCTCGAAGTAAATGTAAGTAGATAGTGTAAGCCTTGAACCCATAAAGGGTTCGATTCTTTGTCGCAACCAAAAAATTTGAGACCAGACCCGGAAGGTTTGTCTATATTTATTCTTCGTTTGTATGTTTGTTAATAGTATACATGGCTTTAAAAACCCACCTTTATACATTTATGTCTCTCTGGTGGCCAAGGGTCTCTTCCCCACGAGGGATGGAGAAGACCTTTGGTCGTACTATTTAGTATTGTGCGAAATTTAACTGTATCTTACATTTTACCATGAATTGCTTGACGTTTTGCCGCAGGATACACATAGGCTTGGTATTATCTGTAAATAATTTTGGCCAATAATCTATATGTTTGGGAAATAAGGGTCGATGAGATCGGTAGATTCCGATATTATTCAAGAGATTTTCTATCAGCGAAGTGTGTTTTTATAGTGTATAGCAAATCTAATTAAATGTATCATGTTAGAAAAATTATTATGTTATTTTTAACCTGCTTCAAAAAAGGAGGTTTGCAATTTGTTTTTTTGTATTGGCAACATTATCACAGCCGTATTTGAATGTGTTTTTTTTCGCTGGCAACTTTTTGGGAGCCGATAAATTTAAGTGAGTATTTTTTTTTCGTCAATCATATTTTTTGTATGTATTTTCTGTTTAAAAACACACTTTGCGATTCTAATGTAATATAGTGTAGTAATATGAGCCTTTAGTATGTAAAAGACAAAATATATGAAACAAAATGTTTTGTACATAATGATATTATGTAAACGGTTTTAAAACGAAATGATTTTAATATTTTTTATCTATTGACTTTAACTTGATTTATTGGGGACTGGACATTAAAAAAAATATAGATTTAAGTAACTTTATATCTATCTTAACATGCTACAAATATGCCCGGTTTCTGAGGCACATTTAGCGGTAGTTTATCTATTCAAACTGTCTTCATATGAGTTTAAACGCTATTGAATGGATAAACTGCCGCTAAATGTACCTCAGAAACCGGGGGTCAGAAATGTCACTTAAGTTTAAGGAGCACTCATTCAGTCATATTGTTGAGACCGAGTTTATGGTGTTACTTACATTTAATCGCAGTTTCTGAGTGCCGTAAGTGGTGTATGTAAATAATAGTACAACATGTTAGGAAGAAAAGTCTACCGTGTAGAAAATTAACAAAATTTATATTTCATAAATGACTTTCCTTGCTGACTGTAACTGTACATTGAAAAAGATTTTTCATCCATAATGCAAAAGTTTCTAGTACAATAATAATCTAAAATGAAAATAAATACTGTTATAAAATACACATAAAATTTTATTTCAGAAAAAGTACGTTTTTATACTCTTTCTTAAAGAAGATATGTTTCACAAAATGTCCGCTCCCCAATACATCATTTCTATGAATAAGTATCGAAACGCATAAGTTTTCACCGATTTTATCTTCATTTGATTAAGCCCAAAGAGAACGAACGTTCCCTAAAGCATTATAATGTGCATTTTTAATAAACTACAATCAATATTATAAGAGTTTTTATTTAATTGTATAACATTTACTAACAAATGTGTTCCTGTTTTATGTTAATATGTTTTTTACCGTCGCTCACGTAAGAAAACGGGTTACAAGTTACAATGTAGCGTCTGATCTTTAAAAATCTTTAAACCTTATCCCAAAAGATCACTTTCCTGTGACAGTAGAGAACCACCGATATAATGCCAAAAAATACATTTATGTATTCTGCTACATATTAATACCATGCATTTATATTGTGTTTGATTAAAAAAAACATTTTTGTTCTGTAAAAGTTAGACTTGGACTAATAATTTTGCAAAACTATTTTCGATTTATTATATCGAGGAAAAGACATGGAAGCGAAACAATGTTAAAAATTTTCAAGTTGGTTAATTTCTTTCATATTTTTTTAAAAGGTAATAGTAAAAATTATTTAATAAAAGTATATTTCGGAGTTTCAAGTATGAACTAAATCAAGTCTTAAAGTTACGTATCACACATTAAAACAAAATAGATTCATAAAACAAGGGTGAATGTGCATTTTAATGTTAAATAATAAATAATAAGTGTTTTTAAATTCGATATTATTATATTTTTATAGCAAAATAATACCTTGTAATTATTATATAGTATATTTTTAAATGGGAGCCAGATTTAATACTATGGAGAATTTAGTTGTGTAATTTGCGCCCACCGGTCGGTAAAACAGATTTTGGCGCGGCCGTTACATAGATGGGTGACCATGTAAATAGTAAGTAGTTGTGAGATATAGCTGTAAATATAGAGTATTTTTGGGAGCTTGATTCATATAAATGTTTAGATATTCGACCTTTAACCAATTAATGGAAAAAGAAAGAGCTAGATTTGTACAAAAATAATTTAACACAGGTTTCCAACAGGGGTGGTACATCCCCCTAAAAGGCACTGGATATTTTCGTGGAGGACTATAGCTTGTTAAAAGATAAATTATGGATAGAAAAAATATTACGTAAAGGTTTGTAATTTTTGTTCCTTGGTCCAAAAAAGATTTGGGAACTTGTGATCTAACTAAATTTCATTCTAACGCCCAGTCTCAAAGCTTATAAAAAAGCTAGAAGTACACAGCCTAGCCTTTCTTCCAAACAATATTGGAGTCGGCTTCCAGTCTCACCGGATGCAGCTGAATACTAGTATTTTACATGGAGCGACTGCCTATCTGATCTCCACAAGTCAGTTACCTGGGATATAACACGATACCCTTCGGTAAGACTGGTTGTCAGACTTTCAAGAGTTAGAAAAAATGACAGAATTTCATCTCAGTAATCTTCTGTAATAATCTATGTAATAGATACTCATAAGTGGTGAGACTGGGCTTCAATATTTTTTTCAAGTATTTAATAGTATTAGTCGGTGTTTAGTATTAAAACTGGCTCGCCTTATGCGTTGAGTTTCAAACCGAAATTGGTTAAATTTTGAGAAACTATTAAATACATATTTGGTCAAATTACAGTAGGTCAAGGCTAAGAAGATTTTGCAAGATGATAGTTAGTGTTGTCAATTTCAAAACTGTTTTTGAGTAACGCTAATGGTTTTAATATTAATGGTTTGTAGATAAAGCGAAATATAAAGTTTTATGAAATAATTACTTGCTTTGCGACAGGTTTTCCAGTCTTTAAAACATATACATTTATAATATTATGCCTTTTATACCCGAAGATGTAGGCAGAAGTATAGTATACACTCGTTTCGCATTAACACTGTTAGTTCCGTGTAAAAGTAGGCGATTCTATTGCCATGTACCTACTGGGCACGTTACCAACTTCCTGACTACTTGTGAGAATAATCAAATATTAATTAAAAACAGAACAACATCACTGTCCAACCTGGGAATCGAATCCGGGCGCGCTTCAGAAATATTCTTCAAAATATTTTTCAGAATAAAAAGGTAACTTGATAAATGTAAATATTATCTTGCCTAAGTTTGTATATGTACTTTCCTCTAGATTTTTTAATTTGAAACTCAAACTTTTGTTCGTTTTGGCGGTAACTTTACGAACTAATAATCATGAGGTATTTTTAACGATCATAAATTCGATCATGTGTCAGTATTTTCTTCATTTTAATTAATTAAATTATTTCATCTGTGTATGTTTGAAACCCAACGCATTAATTAATTATAGCGTAATTAAGTTAGTTTAGTTCTAGAACGAATTATAAATAATAATGATAAAGATTGCGATTTTTGTTAATAAATCATTGAAATCGTTTGGATAGTTTTATTTTTTATACATTGAACAAATCTTCGGGCATAATTTACTTAAACATAACTATTAAAAAAAATATTACAGTTAATTAGACCCCTATTCTATCACTGCTACTAGAATTATCTTTTAAATCCCACAAATATCTTATTATTATTCCTTGTAGGAATCGAACAGTAAAGAACCTATCAGACAACCATTCTTGTTTCTTTCTTTAAAACCTACTTTATTTCTTTCACCTCTGAAACTCAAGTAGACAAAATAAATCGTCATAATGTTATTATCTATATTTTACTTTATAGAATCTAAATGAAGGTTTTGTTGATTATTTGTATGGCAGTCTTGTAGAGATAAATAGATTACTGTTGATACACGCATAGATTTTTGTAATGTGTTTTTTAAATGTGATAATTTTGTGGTGGGTAGACTGCATCCGGCCTACCTTTTCGTGAACTTGGATTGACATATGCTGTAGCGTGTCTAGATCAGTAGCTCTACCATGAGTTGGCGTAGTTAAATTATCTTACTTAACTAGAGTAGTTAACGTGAGAACGCAACTACTACAGTGGGCTTAAATTCACCTCTTTTGTTTTCTACAGTTATCTGGGTCCAATGTTTTTGGTCTTTGAGACCATTAATGCGATAGAATGTATAACCGAGAATGGCATACGACTGGTAAAACAGTATACTCTATGTAGTCGGTTACCAACCCTACTTGAAGAATTACCAATCATTCATATTCGCGTGTTTGATAGATACTTACTACCAACTAATTTCCACATCTTCCGTTGTTACAATAAACATTAGCACATAAAGTTTCTATTTACTTATTGGTTTATGAGTTTAAATAGTGGCGTTTTAATGGTTTTTGCAGGTCATTAAAACAACAGCTTTTTATTAAGCAGGTACCTAAGTATTTACCGTGTATAATGTATTTGCCGAAGTTACAGTCATTCACTTTTCCGATATACCACGCGTTTGTTTTCCGATGAATCGTTGCTTTTCAATCCAGTCATAATCCAGGGATACCCCAAGAAGCGGGTATTATAATTTTCCTGTTTATTTAGGCATATGTTTATTTAAATAACAACAAAGGAGAGCATGCCTTCATACAAAATCTTTGTAGATATAAATAATATCACGCCTTCTTTTAGGCAGAGACCAAAACACGTCACTTGGTACGATGCTTACAAACTTCTCTTGCCTCATTCACATACATACATCTTAGGCCTATATCCTGTTGCAATCTCATATTTCGGTTTAAAACCGTCAAAAGCTTATTCGGCTAAGTGACATCATGAATGTGTGTGGGCATGACTCAAATATTATCGGTCACGATTAGCCGGTTGTGTTCCGGATACGTTCCCAAATGATAATGACATAATTTGATGATATAATAGTTCGTAGGGTCATCGGGCATGTACGGTACAATTTTAGTGATAACTCGAGACATTTTTTGTTCGGAGAAACCCATTCTTCATAACTCATTATTATCCCACGGTTGGTGCAGGTTTTGTCCCGAAATGCGCGAGTTTTATGGACCATGTTAAAGATTTCTAGTGCACCACTCTCGTTAAGAAACCACTGTAGGTTAGACTTTGCATTCCTTTAGGAACTTTCAGGCATGCAGGGTTTCCGTACGATGTTTTCCTTTACCGTTAGAGCTGAGAGCATCAGTGCTTCGATTAAGAACCATTTCCACTTGCGTGTGAATGCGTGGAAACAGTTGCTATAAAGAATTAAACAGAAAGTGCCGAAAACAAGTGCGTGTATTTTATAATTCTAGCAATCACAATTGATTAACTGAAGCAGCGAGCTACTAATGGAGAGTAAATATTTATTTTACGAAATCAATACAGAATACAATCCCAGTTTTACCACTATACATGTCCATTTGATAGCAATATCATGTGAAATTAAATTTTGACAGCTATTTTCATACTGGCACTTTATTTAATAGGTAGGTTAACTGACACTTAATTATTTAAGCTGACTAACCCCCGGTTTCTGAGACACATTTCGCGATAGTTTATCTACTCAAATTATTTTTTTTAATGAGTTTAAACGCTACTAAATAGATAAACTACCGCTAAAAGTACGTCAGAAGCCGGGGGTAACTAATATTCGGTTTCTGAGACAGTTTTTTCATATAATATGAGTTTAAACGTTATTGAATAGATAAACTACCGCTTTATGTACCTCGGAAACTGGGAGTTAGAGAGTCACAGATAACTAAAATTTAAAGCATCAAAGGCTAGATAACACCACGCTAGTTATTATGACGTGAGCACCTCGTAACACTTTAGTTACTAGTTAGTATACGGTTGACACTTCGCTGTTGACCGACAACCGTACTCAACTAGCAAATACGTCAGTGAAACTTGCGCGCGTTTATACAATACGACTTTATGCTTTCAATATTTATTTACTAGTTGTGAATAGTAATTATAAATGCTAACAGTCAGGTACATATAATACAAGTTACGGGTTGTCGCGTCATCTAAATTAAAGATAATAGGTGTATTTCGTCGTTAGTTGAAGGAATTACTTTAACATTTTAATAGTTTTTCCTCAGATTCTTTTCAAAAACTTCGTTTTCAATGTAAGAACTCTCAGTTTTGTAGCAATGGGATAGACCCATTAGTCCTATTAGGTTGTTTCATGACTGAAACATTTATTTTACTACCTTTGCATAAAAAGTGAGATTGAAAAATTCACTGAAATGAACAATTTTAGCCAACAACATATGCCTGCATAGATCATTGAACCTGTCTTCATATTTCCCAATATTTTCTACATTGCTACTTATTTACTTAGGTACTTATTAACTTTCACACTAACCAGTTATTTTTATCAATCGCTACCAAAGCCAAACTTTTCACCGCTCACCGTTACGTAGTCGTGTCGTATGATATAAAACAGTTTTAATAATATCCCCACTGTGGGTTGTGGGACTGGCCAGTCGCAGTTCGACTGCGGGACGATACACAGTGAGTATTGTTGTCTTTGCCTACTTTATGTGTACGTTTGCGAACGATATTTAAAAAATTATATTCTGTTGTTCTTTTTTTTTGTATTTGACAGGTGAGTTTTTTTTGTTTGTTTTTTTTTATAGATTTTTGTTTGTTGATGGTTGTTGTGTTGTAATTCTTATTGCTAGTCAATGTCAGTTATTTGGGCGAAGGATGTGATGATTTTATATTGATAATGCAAAATAGAAAATAAAATTAGACGCTGATATTTGAAAGTTCAATAGTTCTAAAACAATAACTATTGAGATGCCGTAAATCAAAGATATCGGTACTTAATTAGGTAATTAATTAAAGCTTTTATAAGTCTTTAACTTTACCTTATATGTATAAAAATGTACCAATAGAAAGTTAAAAGTGCAAAGTTATTACCATTTATTTTCGTGTCGTATCTACTGCCTTGTAATTATATGAAAAAAATAATACACCTAGGTTTATTTTCATTCATAATCAGATTATAATTATTTTTATTACACATCCGTAAGAATTTTGTTATTCTAGTATTTGTAATAAATTTTAATTGCCTCTATGTTTTGAGCTAATTAAACTTTATGAAACATGCTTATAATTTTTGTGATGATTCAATATCATAATATTAACTACCTAATAATTCCTATCATAATATCAATAATTTTAGTAAGTATGTCAATTGTTTTTTTTTGTCTAGAATAATTGTTTGTGACTATTAAACATCTGTGCAGTCGTCTCCAAACATAACTTTTAGTTTGAAATAGATAGGTAAGTACATAGATACATTAAAATAAGAATAAAAATACTTATTCGTATAGATCAAGTAGGTAGATACCAACACTTATGACAGTCAATTAAGTATTAAAATTACGCAATATAAAGTAACCTCTGAAAAAGTAATGATTATATTTTGAAAAACACGTCGTTATGCCGATAACGTTAGTTTATTAAAATGTTACACATTCATGGATATTTATTTTGTTTCGGTTATTATATTGCAATATTATCTATACTTATAATAAATCTGTAGAGAGGTCAATTCTGTACATTGAATATATTTAAAAAAAAACCAATGGGGGATGTTTAGTAACGGATACTGATACCGAATCTGCAATTTATAATTTTCTTTTCTGTCTGTCTGTCTGTCTGTCTGTCTGTCTGTCTGTCCTCCGTCTGTATGTGTCGCTATCACGTAAGAACTACCGGATAGAATGCACTGAAATTTGGTATATGCATAGAATAAGTAGTGGAGCAATTTCTAGGATACTTTTTATAGCATAAAATTTCAAAGATTTTTAGGAAATTGAAAAAAATACGTAGAAATCGTTTGAACCTGCGTTTCCCTATAGAGACCATAGATGGCGTTACAATCCATTTCACAACATTCGCGCATAGTTAACGCGGCGCCTGCCGTATCGATACCTGTTGTTCCCACCAACCAATAGATAGCGTTATAAACCGCAACAAAGCATGTTTTTTCTAATTAATTTATTTTGATGGCTTTATTGTAAAAAAATACCTTTGAAACATGCTATACATTTATAAGATTTTTAAACATAAATGTTGTATGATATATATATTACACAAAAATGTTGGTTTACGTGGGTCCGGTGCGATCGGGATATCCTAGATGGCAAACCGAGTAATTTCGTTTGTTGTCGTTGTTCGCCGCAACTGACAGATGGCGTTGTTGTTCGAATCACATAATCACATGATATAATATTTAATAACCAAATGAATTGGTTGCATTAAGGAAATAAATTGGATAGCTATGAAACAGACTATGTGGTAAGTTTTAAAAAATAAACAACGGATGATATAAGTATAAAAAATAATTACGGGTTACGCGGTTTCGGACGTATCATCGCAAGTATACATTATCACGCGTCTGAAGAGCTCCGGCGCAGATAGGACCTATAATAATATTCTGAATCCAGACGGGTAAGCAATGGTCAGTCTATTATAAGGTATTATATTTTACACTGTAAATTGCTACGGATACAGACGAGAGCGGAAAAGAAGGTAACCACAGGAAATCAGGCCTGCCTGAGCCTGTGTCACATTGTGTGCCTTTCGGGTCCCTTTCGTAAATAACCATTAGATGACAAAAGAGTTGGTAACATTTTTATGTGTAGGTGTATCGAGTGCTTCGCAATTCGCGTGCTCAAACGAATAAGCAACAGTACGAAATTCACGCGAGCGGAGCCGCACGGGTCAGCTAGTATTAAATAAGACGATGGTTATTTAAATTACATTTCATAGCATTGACTAGCAATCGCTTTTGGTTGTAAATACCTACTTATATAAGAAAAATATTTTATTAGCGGTCCGTTTTCTATAAAAAATAAACATTTTTATACTAACTAAAGCAGAAAAAAATAACAATTATATAACTGCCTCTGTGGACTGAGGAACTGATGCTGCTCACGGAGTCTCAGGTTCGACTCCGGACTAGGTAGTATTGTTGGTAATTCTTCAGTTCATTTGTGTCCGATTTTCTCATTGCGATTTTTTTATTAAAATGTTCTCAATAAGTAGTTGCCCTGGGTTTGTGATGTAGGTTGGTTTGAATGTTCTCAATAAGCAGGTTTTTGCTGGGTTTGTGATGTACCCGGTATATGGCAATAGACTCGCCAAGGACTAACAATACGGACGCTATATTTCGTACACCTTTGCCCTAACTTCAGTTAAAAGTACTCAGAAATTACAGTTTAATAATATGATTTTGATAGTCACGCTAATATTATTTATTTCTCTCACATTCTTATAAAAAAACGTAGGTATTAGGTAGGTAACATAGTGACAGTAGTAAAAATATCGCACTTTTTTATCTATGGTCGATAACCTCAACATTGACATTTGGTTGAAAAAATGGCGCCTAAATAATAGTATTTTTTTATTTGTTTTAATTATTAATTAGTTTATTTATAAATTTATCTAAGGTCAGCCGAGTACAAATGAACTTGTCTAATTTCGGTTAGTTTCGAAGTATTTGAAAAACTTTGATGAAGACGTATGTAACAATGACCGCATCTTAAAGATTGTAAACTGCGTTGATATTATATCGGCTTTATAAATCTATATCTACGAGTAACAGAAAATATCTGCTGCCAATAACCAGATGTTATAATTACGTACCTTTTATACATGGACTCTCAGAGATTGCTTAATCTATTTTATTTATCTTCAAAACTACGAAACACACTTTTAGCGAAGCCAACTAAGAAAGTTCTTTTGTTGCGAATGCGGGGACTTACAAACATAAATATTTACAACGGACACAAAGTAGACCCAAAACAACTAGTTATTTGTGGATCTCATAAATAAATTGTGAGAATCGAACACTTGAACTCCCGACGGTAACGGCATGGCGACCTTAACCACTGCGCCACGGAAGCAGTCAAACAGTTTAGACGGGAAAAAGTCCAAAAATCACAGAATTTCGTTTAACTAAAGTTATAGTAAGCAAGTTATTTTACCTCGCAACTGTAAATACATTTCACCAATAGCCCGAGGCTTCAAACATGACCTAACACTAACAGTTGCCCATGTAACGAGAGCGCTAACCGATTACATAAAGATTAGCACATCGCTGTGATCTAATAACACTGCTTACATCTGCTATGTACTGCTACTAGTTGTATCTTGCTTTTGTGAGTCTGAACTTACTTAGTGTTAAAGTTATTTGTGCCTGTTTTTAGGGTTACGTACTGAAGGGGTAAAAATGGGACTAAGATATTAAGACTTCGCTGCCCGTGCAGTGTCAGTGGTTATGTTACTGTAAAAGCCCGAACTGTGGTAAATCCTAAGATTTTCCGGTAAAACCTAAGATTTACCAACTCTCAATGGTAAAAGTCCGAACAAGCCAGAGTTTAAAAACTATGTTACGATGTATAAAAAAATCCTCCTTCATAATTATGTTTTTAACTATTTCACGGTGTAATTATATACTGTGACATTGTTATAAAGAAGGAGTTTTGGGCATAGCGACATGGGTAGGTTAGGTTAGAAGGCTAAGGTGGGAGCGAGCGAAGCGAAGCTCCCACCTTAGCCTTCGTGGTTATTTTTTTTTAACCACCCAGAAGGAGGAGCCCCGCGAAGCGGGGC
Organism: Anticarsia gemmatalis; assembly: GCF_050436995.1. Lineage (NCBI taxonomy): Eukaryota > Metazoa > Arthropoda > Insecta > Lepidoptera > Erebidae > Anticarsia > Anticarsia gemmatalis. The sequence continues at coordinate 686,884 of NC_134768.1, read as the reverse complement.
TCCGGCGACATCTCGATATCATCAAGTGAATATAGGTAAAAGTTCGAAATAAAATAATTATTCGGACTTTTACCATTGCCAGTTGGTAAATCTTAGGTTATACCGGAAAATCTTAGGATTTACCACCGTTCGGGCTTTTACAGTAACAGTTATATCTCATGAACCGTAGTTAGACATTTTTTCTTGAGTATGTAAAAATAATGTTCTGAATAAAAAATATTATGTTTCCGGGCAATGTTTCCGTTTTATTATTTTGTGTAAGTAAAATTCTAAAAAAAAATCGGATTACGAGTTTTCTTTTGATTAGTAGGTACTTATATTTAGTATCGTAACACAAAATCATTATATCTGTTGATCTGAATGTATTAATCTCCAAACGGAGGTGATGATGAAGGAAAAGGTTGCTTACCTCTGGCATGTGCACTGAGTGCAATTGGCTATCAGTGTAAAAATGGTCATACAGAATCGATTGCAAACGGATAATTTAAAAACCGGACTCGGGATTTGATTTTTGAAGAACATTTTGTTTGTGGTACAGTTACGTCCATGTGTTAACAATATCAAATTGTGAAACACAACATAGCAGTCTCAAACATTGCCTTTCTACACATTTCAGGATGACGTCCGACCATTATAGGCCTTATTTATTCCTTATTTATTTATCAATTAATCAAAATATTTTAATTGTCATCTTATAACTTCGAGAGGATCATAATTTTATTTTATAAGCCTCCATAAATAAAAATACTTAAAATCTCCCGTTTTGTTCGTGTCTGTACATTTTTTTACGTTTAGTATTTTCCAAATTCATGTTCTCACGCAGGGGGCCCATTCTAAAGTGCACGCAACGGTTTACGAAAAATTAATGTTATAAAATAAACGACTGCTTTACCGGGAAGGAAAAGAGGTGCATAATACCTGCATATTTATTTCTTTGAAATGAGTAATTTATGAATAAAACTTTCTGATGATTAATGGCGAAGATTCTTGGCTGCAAGCAAAGTCCCCAACCGACACTTGGTCAGCGTGATGCACTCAAGGCCTAACCTCTTCCTTATTCGGGAGGAGAACCTTACCCTACAGAAAAAAAATACCAATATTACATAGAGATTCATTATTTTTGGATTATCTAAATATTTAAGCTGCTAGCTATACACGTTGCCTTACTCATATTTTTTTCAAAAGAGCGTAATCAAATAATAGTATATGTATGGGAATGTAAAGTGAATCATATAAATTGTAGTTTTGTTTGTTTGTTAGTAGAAGGATGTAGCAACTATGTGCATGTTTAGCTAGACATTTTTGTCGTACCGATTTGGCTATTATTAATTAGAAATTCTACCACTTTTGACCACCGGCAACGGCTTCAGCTGGTTCCATTTTTTTCTTCAAGTCGATAAGTAAAGTAGTAAGTTAACATTATTGGTCTCCTATCCACACTTGGTCAGCGTGGCGGAATCAAGGCTTCTCAATCCTTCTGTAATCCTGAATTAGACTTTTGCCCAACAGTGGGACAGAGAGAGAAGAAATTGAAAAAACCCTGGTACAGAAATAAAACAAATGACTGCCTAAATAACACGTTAGATGCGCAACTAATGTTTCAATCCGTTACATAGACCGTTAATTCATTATTATTCAAATTATTCTTTCAGTTATAACTGCTATTTCTACGTCTAAAAATAGAAATGTTATACTAAAATGTACATGAAATCACGCATTTCTCCTATAGAGGTAGGTAGGCATAGAGTAAAGAATGCCTCTTGGTACGATTCTCAAAAACGTTTACTTCATGCACATCCATACATCTTGTCATACAAGACCGCCGGTCACGGCAAGGGTCTCCTCCAGTAATGAGGGAAGAGTAAGGCCTTGAGTCTACCACGCTGGCCAAGTGCGGGTTGGGGACTTCGCATACTTTTAAGAACTAAAGGTCTCTCAGGCATGCAAAGTTGCATCACGATGTTTTCTTTCACCGTTGGATCAAGTGATAATTATTTCTAATACACATTATACGCACATAACTTCAAAAAGTTTTTTGGTGTGCCTTGGGTTCGAACCTGCATCCACTTGCGTGTGAGGTACCAACATATAACACTCGGCTATCACCAATATAAGTTATTTTAATTTAAATAGAGTTATATAACTGTTATTAAACTAAAATCATGGCATTAGTTCCGCGATACTACTCGTGCATTATACTCAGATTGGTATTGTCGTTTATCCACGGCTATTATCTGTATAAATCTAATTATTATGCCGCGTTAGGCCTTTGTGTGATTTGGATTTTAGTGATGGCGGCAAAAGTTTTATTGAAATGTCAATAAACTTTGAGTAATTAAATAAACTATAGGCATTTGTTCACAGTGAACCATATTATAGAGTTAGTTCGGAATCAAAGAAACGTGTGTGAGTTGTCTAATGATACTTATTTGTTATTGATATTTATTTACATATGTTCGAAAATTCTCCATACAGGTACCCAGGTAGAATATTCTTTTAATTTTTCAATAAATTTAGTGTATTTATTGATATAATGTTTAGACCGCACTTACAAACTCTGTACCTTATTCAGTGTATTTTGCCGCGACCTAAGTGTAAAAATGGGACTTAAAGATTTCGATTTATTTGTCACCACCATAATATTTTGTATTTATATTTTGAAGCTTGAAAGTCTGACAACTAGTCTTGCCGAAGGGTATCGTGTTATATCTCAGGTAACTGGGTATTCGGCTGCATCCGGTGAGACTGGTAGCCGTCTCCAAAATAGCTTGGAAGAAAGGCTAAGCTGATATATGTAAGTATATATAATGATGTCACCAGCATAATATTTTGTAAGTAAAAAATAATTAGATCTTTCTCATATTTCCGAGTGCCCCCGAGGTTGCCCGACACGTTCCGACCTCCGTCCATCCGCGTCGTGCACATATTTCACCCGTCGTCACTCGCGTCGGAAGCGCGCGTCCGGCGTCGATATTACCCGATACATCGCACACAAATTGTTTTATGTGTGTGCAACTATCGGTGGCTATGGGAGAGCTAAATTAATAAATAGTTTGGGAGATGTTATGTATCCTGTGCTAGAGCATTCGTCCCGTGGGATTTGAAGAGCAAGATATTACTTTGAAATTAATAAGACATTGCTACATACTTTAAAACTAAGTTGTCCGTCGAATATGTCTATCTTAAAAACTACTCGAAGCGTTTGCGTATGGTTTTTGAAAGTGACAAACATGTACCTTACCCATTGGATACATAATTTTATGAAATAATACTAGCAACGCAACTGTCAGCGATTTCGTTCCGTGACAAGATTTCTCGAAAGAAGTATTATTATATTATGAGTGATTATTCAGGTTATAAGTAGGTAAATATAAATAAATAAACTATCGGAGTGCCAAATTTTGACAAAATTAATTCGGTAATGTTTGCATAGGAGGAGCAAACATCAATCCATTCCCACCATAATATTAGTAAGACTTTTCTTAAGTTTATGATCTCCAAATTATCGTCCTTATATACAGATAAAAATAATATTTACTTTGGTGATATATAAAGTGCTTTCGCTCCTTATATCTAAATAGTAAAGTAATCCATAGAAAGTAAATCGAAAGTAGATAACTGTCGGAAACACTCCATTTAGTTAAGTGTTGAAAAGTGTACTGGATTATAAGTAATTACATTGCTAGCTGCGAGTCACAGTGACGTCCCGGATACGATTCCTGAGTGAGAAAATATGCTGTTAATTGCACAGATTTCTGTATTTTCATATTCGTTTAATTTTAATTTTGGTATAAGTTATTTAATTTTTTTTCAAACTATTAAGTATTTATTTAATCTCAAATCATACAAATTACTATTATACCAAGACTATGACAAAAAAGGAAACACCTATTTACAATTTAAAAAAAAATTAAAAATTTAAAAAATCTTAGGTACGTGCTAATTAAGATTCTTAATGAATGTGCAAAAATACATCAATATCTATTCTTCAGTTTATGCGAAAAGTGGTAACAAACATCCAAGCAAACATTTTCAATTTTAATTTCAACTTAATTATACATATTTGTGACCAATCTTTTATTAGTCTGTAAGCCTTCTTAAAATAAATAAAATAAATTGCAACCTTATTGTGTTAGGTGAAAGTAATTTTACAAGAATCGATTTCAAGATGATTTTTGATCTAGATTACTACAAATCATCGATTTAACCTAGATATATGTATTTTATGGGTATTTCATTAAAATCTTCTCAGAACTATAAGCAATAAATTATTAAACGAGAATAGTGTGTTTGTGTGTTTGTTGGTATCGATCAAAGACTATTTTTAATTTGGCAACACCAACTTTTAAGAATTGCAATAGTTATACGACTTATAGATAACAGTCGGATAACCAATCTAATAGATAAATAGTTAGCAAATATATAAAAGATTCTGTCAGTATTTTACTTGATAAGTTATCCCATACTTATTTAAAAGTAAACAAAAGTACAACTAAATATCTCGGACTAGCACTACGAATGACTGACCCAGAGCTCTGTATAAATCACAAACATAAACATGTTTCACATGGGAGTCAAACTCGGGAATATCACAATAATCCACATGTCTAATAAACCCCAAATTTTTTAGTTGGGCCGGAACCCGAGACTTTGCAATCAGCTGACCGCATACACTACCTATTCAGACTATAGAATCAGTAATTAATACAGCTATGTCCTAAACAAGCCCTTAAAACGACCGATCTTATTAGTCATAAGTTTGTCGTAAGATTTCAATCTGTACAAACAGTTTTTTCTTAACAAATACTTAGTTGTTGAGATCATAGTTTAACCGATTCATGGCCAATGACTCAACAGTTGAGTCATTAAAAAACCTTTAGGAAGGCCGATGGCTCAATTGGTGAGTCAAACCAAAATTGTATAAAAACGGATATTAAAAAAAAAAAACACTTAAACTACCATTTTTCAGATCTCATTAAACATTTCCGTGAATATCAGACCTGGCCCTTCAATTTAGAGAATATTTTTATTAGTCAGGTGTCATAAACCTTTTGTATAACTGCCGCAAAACATCTTGTACACTTTTTTGTAAAATCGATTGACTACAGCTTGGAAAACCTTGATTTTCTTTATCTTCAATTTGTTGATCATGGAAATCAGTAAACATTGCCTGGCTACATTCAGTAAAATCGTCGTAGTCCTGATTATCTACAAATAATATTACAATAATAAATAATGATTGAATACTACTAAAATGTTTACTACCTCTGCAATATTTCATTAAAACCAACAAATACTACCTTAAAACGCCATATTAACTTTTATTATCCACAAATTCGAATAGGAGAACACAGTAACACGTTTCTGGTTGTCAGACTGGCTCGAATGATGGCGAAAAGCATTAAATCATTACAAGGAGCCAATGACTCATCAGTTGAGTCATCCTTCAGGGAGGCCGATGGCTCAAATGGTGAGCCACCGACCAATGAATGGGGCCTGGCTGAATTGTTCACGAAAATGAAGGTGGCAATGAATCGGTTAAAGTGTTCAAAGTCAGGTGTCTATAGTTAGTTACAAAGGTCAGATATACCTATTTAATAGAAAAAATATAGGAAAGTTATTAAGGAAATCAACAGTGTTTCTATTTCATAATTTTAGTTACTTTTTCCGGCTGATAGGTGACGCAAGCAACCTTTTCTTTTCCTTCCTTGGTCTCTTACAATTGAAGATTACGATCACATCTGTCTACTGGCTGCGACAATACAGCCACTTGGTTTTGTGGTCATGAACCTTATCATGGATCATGCCAATATCCAACGTTTTCTAGATAATATTTGGGCTATCTGTGTGAGTAGTTTCTCCAGACAATACCTTAGTGATCGCATAATCTCTTTGGAACTTGGAACTGTTTTTCACCATGGCGACAAAGCGTGGAAGAACGCATTTCTATCGCAATGCATTCGTTTCGAATTCAACTTAGGCGGATAAAATTATATTCTAATACACTTATTTAAGTTTTATGCTGGACATATCCATTGCAGCAATAATTACCATCTGGCAGTGTCAGAGTGCATGGAGGCGCCCATAGCCAGTTGCGCTCACCGGTCTGACAACGATCTGTGGGTGAAGCAACCGTTGGCGCGGTCATTCTATAGATGGGTGACCTTAAAGTGGTATTTGAGCTGGGCGTCTCCGTGCTTCGGAGGGCACGTAAAAAGTCGGTCCCGGTTGTTGTCTACTAAGATAACAGTCGTTAAGCCATGTTAAAGGCCTTTCGGGCGGCTTGAACAACTTTGACACTAGGTTGACCACTAACCATACGATAAGAAGAAGAAGATGTGTCATAGTATGGTGAACTTGTCATCTTAGTTAGATTCTTGATCAGCTCACGTTCTATTTTAACCACGACTCGACAAATCTTCTACTCAAAACTTTTCTAGGGTATATTGAAGTGGAATTCTTATAAAGCCTCTTAATTCTGTAGTTATTAAGGTCTCCACAAAACAAACGAATATTTACCTGCGATATTAGTATAGATGATGATAATTATGTTAATTATAATCACATATCTATGCAAATGTATTCGTTTGTGAATCTAAGTTCAATGGCACGAGATGAGCTTATTGTAGGAGTCATGTTTTATTACGTCATGTATAATGGCTGTTTATCTTTATTTCAAACTTTGGGCAGGTTATCTATCCCAGTAAAACAGTAGTTTTGCTGCATCTATAGTATTGAATTACGAAGAAAGTATGTTTCACTAGAGGCCGCCCGCGACATCATTCGCATGGAAACCCTTCCCGTGTAAATCCTAATCCTTCGGGAACTCCGGGATAAAAAGTACCCTTTGTGTTATTCTGGGTCTTCAACTACCTATAAAATTCTCCTGAACCGATTACGATTAAATTTGGTAGGATTTTCTTCATACCTGCTTCATTCCTACATAACTGTTATCTCTGAAATTGTTCCTATTTATACACAATGCTCGTATATAGACTGCCTTACTAATAAAAGATGCTGGAACCAGAGATGATCTCGAGTACAAAAATATGTTACTGAGAAACTTAAGGAATTGTGTGGCCTACGCTTTGCAATACGCACAAGTGAATAAAATTTGAATGAAAGAGACAAAACACTGTACAACTTATCCGAGTTTACACTAGGTATATTAGTAAGACACTTGTTGTGTAAATAAAATACTTTCTTACTAATAACTATTCAACAATAAATATAATATAATGTGTAATATGATTTAGTAATCCACTGACTGTACCTGTTGTGATTGTAATTTAGATCCTTAGTTTATCTCCAGACCGTAGTAGTTTGACTGTCTATGTGGCGCAGTCGATAGTTTATCTGACTGCTGTTCATGTGGTCTTGGGTTCGATTCCCGGGTTGAGCAAAGTATGTCATTTAAAATTTATATTAGAATATTTATCAATATACTCGTAGTAACCCGGATTTTACCTTGGCCTGGTAAATGGCAACCACCTTACACCCTATCACATGGGACAAAAATTGTGATTGGCGTAACGTGAGTGTATTTCATAGCCTCAGCTGACACCTTCGAGTACAACAGACATAATATTATAGATATGTAGTTAGTTTATTCTTATAATGTTATATTCTTTATTTGTTTGGAAAGTCCTACGGTTCATTCATTATTTTTTAAAGTGATAAACAGTCCTCATTCAACATACATTTCTATATTACCTACTGTTTACAAAAACATTATATTTCTACAATATGTTTAAGGAACTGTCCCTACGCCGGGTGACCTCGACACAGCTCCTTAACCTTCGCGCCAGTGACCTCATTGCTCTGTTTGTATTCAGCTTACGTATCGCACTTGACCTACGGACACAATTGCAAACTTTTATCGTTTAATGATATTTTTTTACTGTTTTGTAGGCAGGTATAAAAAATGTACTGTATTTATTTCATTGACAGCAGACTGTAACTGAGTTCTGGACAGAATTTTCTATTCTATTTACTCTATTTTAGAAAGACAAGTCCGTCACTAAACCTGTTTCGGAGGAACATTTAGCGGTAGTTTATCTATTCAATAGCGTGTAAAGTCATGTAAAAAAAGGCTATTGAATAGATAAACTATCGCTAAATGTACTCAGAAACCGGAAGTAAGAGTGGCTCTTGTATCATGGTCTTTTACAAACATACAAACAACGGAACCAAAGTACAACTAGACCCGAAACTACTATTTGTGGATCGCACAACTAAGTTTTCCGTCTGGGAATCGCACCTCCCGACCGACGTGGCGACCTTAACCACTGCGCCGTTTAGACACTCAAAATACTTATGCTTTTATGTCCTCCACCATTTACATTTAAATGAATGCCTATCCCCCATTGTCAGTAGCGTTTTTTTATATGAGTTTAACGCTATTGAATAGATAAACTACCGCTAAATGTATCTCAGAAACCGGGGGTAAGTCATTTAACTATTAGTGCTTGATATAATAATATTTTTTCCTAAACTAATAGTTTTCCTTGCTGTTCTTTTTCTAACGTACCATCGCAACAGTTTAATCCAAAATCTAATTGATTAATTAATTAAATAGTTACGAGAGTGTGATAAATTCACAGATTGATTAAACCTCATTAATGTTAGATTATAATTTACTATCGTTAATGAAGCACGCTTACATGCCTATTACTGTAATTAACTTTATGACCAAACTAATCTGGTATTCGTAAATCAATCATGAAGAATTTAACGGAAGAAAATAAATTTGATTTTATATTTATAAAGGGTAGTTTATATTTTTCGTCTCGCATCTTCTATCATTCCCATGTTAATTTTTTATGAAGTGGAGTTGTTAGAATCCGGTTAGAATCTAAGGATTCTGTCGATTCCCTAGTAAGCAGCGTAATTTGTTTTTCTCGGTAGTTTTCTAATAGTAGCCCCGAAATTGGTTAGACATAGCATAGACATCGAAACGTTCATACCATTTAAAAACAAGCCTAATTTCATAAAAAAAAACAATTAAATAATAATTTATATTAGGTATCGTAAGCAATACAAACCTATAAAAACTTTTTAAAAGTTGACACTTCAAGATGCATATTCAAATACCTTGGCCTACAATAAAAAAAACAACTCGTAAACAAACATTGTCTTTGATTCGTGACAGGTGTCATTATTATCAAAGGTTTTTTGCTAAAACGGTTTATTTTGATATTTAAATATTTAATCGTTGGTATAATTAATTCGCTTTTGTGCTAATGTTTAAAATATTTGCAGTTAAATATAGCGGTACGACATGATTTGTGAGTGTGTGTCAATTTAGCTAGAAAACAGGTGTGTTTGGTTTTATTATTATAAATAACCTAGATTTTTAGATATCTAGATTGGTTACTTTCTTTAAAATACACGTTTAGAATTAGTGTTCTAGCTTTTCTCAACGCATCATTTTGTTTTTTTTATATTAAAATGTGTAGGTATCTATAAATAATAATTACTATATCTATAATTTACCTCTAAAATTTAATTTCTTTTGTGCTGCCTACTTCTCTGATTGAAAAAAATACGTGTTGTGCAATAGTTGGGTTAGTCATCTCTTTTCAATCCTCTGGGTGTCTCGAGTTCGATTCTCAAACGGGTCATATTTTAATGTCATCCATAGTACATGTGACCATTCTTCATTGGCATGTTTGTATCATTTTTATAGTCTTTCGCGAGTTAATATTAATCTACAAATTAAATGAAGTATACCCTTTGAAGGTTTCGCACCCAAAGGGTAAAAACGGACCCTATTACTACGACTCCGGTGTCTGTCCGTCCGTCCGTCTGTCTGTCACCAGGCTGTATCTTGAAAACCGTAATAGCTAGGAAGCTGAAATTTTCACAAATTATCTATTTTCGTTGCCGTTGCAAATATTAGAAAAAAAAACAAATATTAAGGGATCCCCATACAATAGTCGTTTCTTTTTCGTTTTTTTTTTGGTACGGAACCCTTCGTCCGCGAGTCTCACTCGCGTTTGTGTTTTAAATATTAAAACAGATAACATTTTAAGGACACAATATCGCAGTAAGAAGCCTGTAAGTGATATCTATTGCACAAGAGATTGCATTGACCGACGTAGAAAGTGTTGCCTCGCGAACAACTAGCTAAACTGGCGTTATGTAATCTATTGCTATTCTATATACACTGTTTAACTAAGTGGCAGTTAAATAGACTATTCTGATTTAGTGAATAAGTGTTAGGTTTAATATATATATATATTCGCTTAGCCTTTGTTCCAAATTATGTTGGAGTCGGCTTCCAGTCTCACCGGATGCAGCTGGATACCAGTGTTTTACATGGAGCGACTGCCTATCTGACCTCCACAACCCAGTTACTTGGGTATTAACACGATACCCTTCGGTAAGACTGGTTGTCAGACTTTCAAGCTTCTGACTACTGTTAACGACTGTCAAAGATCTTCGAAAAAGACAGCCTGGACCCACAATTTAACGTGCCTTCCGAAACACGGAGGAACTCGATATGTATAAGATGGTCACCCATCCACGGAACAACCTCGGCAAGCGTAGCTTAACCTCAGAGATCGATCCGTGCGGCTGTTGTAAACTAAGCCACGAGCTCCTTAGGTTTAATATTATACTTATTTTTCTTTAGGGTAAGGTGGAATTTAAGAATTGCGCTTGTGTTTACTTCCGTACGCATTACTAATAATGAAAAACAAATACGAAACCACTAATTACTCCGATATGGTGCTTTTGTAGTAGATATGATGTTAGGACCTAAATAACTTTTGTTACGGCAACAATAAAAAAAGTCATCGATTTTCGCCGTCCAAGAATAGAACCCGGGTCTTTATTATTACTTGCTGCAATGATGTAAGTGCGAATCACATTCGACTTAATGTCAATTTCTATTTTGCACTTACTTATTTTTGCGGCTTTGTTCACGTAAACTTTACCCCTATGGGTACAGCAAAATTTCGAGGTTGAGAGGTACCGAAAAGTTTTCAAAATCGGACGAACAGTTTCTGAGAGTAAAATTATTTAAACAGAATATCTCTTTATATCCGTAATTTTAAACTTGCTTAGCTTCATCAATAGTAGTATATAACTCATATTTAATTGTCACTTAGATACAATACATACTAATATGAGTATATAACTCGCAACACGTGGCATATTAAATAACTCATGTATACATAATATATGGGTCATTATTTACTATGAACAATTACATAGTAATATGTAGTGTTTATTATGTACTGTTGCATAGAAATAAATGTTAAAATATCGTTTTTTAAACAGACGTTTCATCTACGTAAATAGAGATGATACGGGTTCCTTTACAAACATACAAATCTTACTAATAATTACAAATGAGAAAAAGTTGGTAAGCAAGATGAATGTTCGTTATTCAGTAATACCAAAACTCCTGAACGAATATAACAATTAATAAAAATAATTTAATCTATACTAATATTATAAAGCTGAAGAGTTTGTTTGTTTGTTTGTTTGAACGCGCTAATCTCGGGAACTACTGGTCCGATTTGAAAAATTCTTTCAGTGTTAGATAGCCCATTTATTGAGGAAGGCTATAGGCTATATGTCATCACGCTACGACAATAAGGGGCGGAGTAGTAACGAAAAATGTTACAAAAACGGGGAAAATTATGACCCATTTTCTCTTACGTGACGCAAGCGAAGTTGCGCGGGTCAGCTAGTCATTAATATTCCGTGTATTGTAGAAAACATAAATACTTTTAAATAGCACTTATAATAATTGAGTCACGTCTCAATGTTTAATTGGTAAACAAATCGTTAACGTAACAAAATATATGCCCAAACACAAACAAACTAATATCATTAATGGTTATTTCGGCCTTCGGTACTAAGTCACCCCATACTGTGTCCCATTATAGACCTTTCACTAAAATATAACCCGTAGAGCAGCCATCATTAACATCAAACGATAATGCCTTCTAAATGTGTTATGTAACTTTCTAATATAATAAACTAGTCTCCGCCCGTGACTTCGTCTACGTGAAAAGATCTCCCAGAGTGAAAAATATAATGCTTGTGATAATAAATTTTACATCCTGAATGGTTAAACTATGTATTTGTTTTATTAATAACCAGCTGACCCGCGCAACTTCGCTTGCGTCAAATAGAGAATGGGTGAAATTTTTCCCCGTTTTTGTAACATTAATTACTGGTACTCTGCTCCTATTGGTCGTAGCGTGATGATATATAGCCTATGTCCTTTCTCGGGTATCAAAATATCTCCATACCAAATTTCATGCAAATTGGTTCAGTAGTTTAGGCGTGATTGAGTAGCAGACAGACAGACAGACAGAGTTACTTTCGCATTAATAATATTAGTATGGATATTTGAATTATTGAAGACAGAAACATTAATCACTAATTTGATTCCGATGAAAACGCTATACTTGTGACGTCATTTCTATACTAAAAAGCGTTATTAATGTTTCATACAGAGAATTTATAGATTTGTGTAGCAAAATACCATTTATGTTATGTAGAAACTATCACCTGATTGCTACTCTTAAATAAATATGTAAAGAAAACCTTTTTACATAGGTGTCGTAGATAAGACAGAGTAATTGTGAAGATAAACTACATATTTCACATTCAGTTACAAGGTTTCTGTCATATAATTATGATTACATACGTAATAAACACTACAATATTGTGAGGGTAGCATTATATGACATTTTCTACATTTGCTACAGATATCGATACTGTCCCGCATCTAGGTATTTTTATTGCTATACTTTATAGTCATTATTACAGTTAACTATTTACGACTTTTAGAAAATTTTCACACGATTATATGGGTAATTAAATGAAGTATTTTCATTTCTGACCTACCTACATTGGATGAATTAAAATCTCAAGCAAACCACTTGTTTTATTAGAAAAGGGGTTAGATCTAGTCCACTGCGCTGGCAGGCTGTAGGGCGATTTCAGTATTTTAAGAATTAAAAAGCGATAGAGGTGTGTGCTCTACGAATTGAACCTTTAATCTTTTGCATAAAAAAGTGATATCCTGACGGTAAAAGCATTGTTTTGACGATATCAATCTTGTTCCCCTGAGGACTCTTAACATAAACAATCAAAGATTTAGTCAATCATTTGCTAACAAGCATTTTAGGCACTCGTATATACTTTTATAGTGGTGCTAACAATCTGTGGAGAAGCAACTTTTAAGTGGGTATCCGCCCAATGTCTGCGTGTTTTGATGGGCACGTAAAAAGTCCAGTTGTTGTTGTTCGAAAGAGCAGTCGTCAACCCGTGTCAAAGGCTTCCTGCGGCTTGAACAATTTTGACACAAGGTTGACCACTAACCATACGACTGAATATTGAACATAAAAAAAGGCTCAGTATTCCAGAATTGTCGCAGATTTCTTGGCTTCAACTTTTATTAACCTTATGTGTCTTTGTCTCCAGGTACAAAAATGCGTTGGCTAGCGTTACTATCGTGTGCGTGGCTCCTGCACGTGGCGGCGTCGGAGTACCTGCTGCCCGGAGACCTGGCGCCCACGCACTACAACCTCAAGTATGCCTTCGACATCGACCCCAACACCAACTTCAGTTTCTTTGGGGTCGTCGATATTATGGTGAGTACAACCTTTGACACTTTTGTCACTATAAATTCTATAAAACAAATGAGTACCGGCCCCTCTCGTACTTAGGGTAAGACTGCCTGCCAAATACGGAGGACTTTAAACGTCCAAAAATGTTTCTTTTTTCGTTTTCAAGAAATCTCTGCCGCGAAATGGTTTCTTATTATTGCTAATTGCTTTAAAACGTCTTACTTCAAAATGTTAATCTTTATGACATAGTTTATCATTATAAATGGCGAAAGATAGATAGATATACATATTTTAAAGGTACCCTTGCCTGTTAAAGTTTGTAGAAGAATTTAGTAAAGTGGTTCCAAAAGTCAAAAGAAATAAGAAAATCTTCTCCGGGGATAATAAAGTTTTATTTTACCATGTTTCTATTGGTTTGCATGATAAAAGTCCTACCCTTGACCAGAATTTCACTAGGTTCGGTAACGTAAAATAGGTTTAGTGGGTCTGGTTTCAAAACTATTGAATATTCAGACGTCTTCTAAGGAATCTTAGAATTAGCACCATAGAAAAATACATTATTAAAAGTATGCCTAAATGTGACCTACTGACAAAACTAGATTGAAACTGTTCATTATACCATAACTAGTCATTCATCGAACGAATGAGTGAATGAATTGAATGTAAACAATGCCTAACAGTTCGTGTTACCGGTCGCTCATGTATTTACATAAATAGTTCGTGTCTACTGAATATTAATACATAACGGTTGACAGGCTTTGATTTTTACTATTATTTAAGTAATAAAGAAAAGATTTTAACAGTATCCAAGACAATTAAATTAAAATGAATGCAGAAACGAAACATGTTTTTTACAAAAGTGTTTGCAAATTAAACGCTTGATTTATTTATTTGTTGACCACAAAATATAATAATAGATACAGCGAAAAGCAAAAATATAAACACTCATCTATACTAATATTATAAAGCGGAAGAGTTTGTTTGTTTGTTTGTTTGTTTGTTTGAACGCGCTAATCTCAGGAACTACTGGTCCGATTTGAAAAATTCTTTCAGTGTTAGATAGCCCATTTATCGAGGAAGGTTATAGGCTATATATCATCACGCTACGACCAACAGGAGCAGAGCAGTAGTAAAAAATGTTACAAAAACGGGGAAAATTTTGATTCATTCTGTCTTATGTGACGCAAGCGAAGTTGCGCGGGTCAGCTAGTAATATATACTTTGACGGAGTGCGGCGTTTTGATTAATGAATATAGTTTATTAACTATACTGTTTATTAATATTAAAGTTATTTATAAGTCACTGTGTATTTATTATTGATCAACTGCGTTAATGGAATTGATATTTTAATACAAAAAGTGCTATTTAAAATGTAAGCCACGTCAAAGGCATTCGGGCGGCTTGAACAACTTTGACACTAGGTTGACCACTAGCTATACGATAAGAAAAAGAAGATTTAAAATGTGACAATGTAATTTCTGTTCTCTTCCCTTAGGGGTAGGGAGAGAACAGAAAAAATATCTATTTATAATTTTGCTTGTAAATGCACCAGTTGCTATCTTCGCTCGCAAGAAGAAGCCGCCATAGGTAATTTGATACAATAAAAAGAAGTCTACGTGACTGTCCAGGTCTCCGACATTTTTTTACGAACAATCCCTCATTCTGCTTTGACTGTTTTAAGATGCCAAACAAACCTTAAAGATATGACTGTCGATAGTTTTATCTAGTATCGGAATCGAACCCGAGACTCGACAACTCTAACACTACTTCATATTTTTACTATTTATGTTATGTGTTTGAAGTCAACAAAGTTCATTGCCCTCCAAGACAATATTTATTTCACCAAAGCTCTGTACCTACCTATAGTACATAATAATTGATAGCAGTAATATTTGATATGTACATAGTTGCGTGGGCGTCAGAATGTTTCTAACTGGGGTCATAGACCTAGTCACACCTTACTTGCGCACATGAATAATGGATGCCGATTGTGTACTTACAAAAGCTTTGGGTATATTTATTACTAGCTGACCCGCGCAACTTCGCTTGCGTCCAATAAGAGAGAATGCGTGAAATTTTTCCCCATTTTTGTAACATTTTTTACTGGTACTCTACTCGTTTTGGTCGTAGCGTGATGATATATTATAGCCTATGTCCTTTCTCGGGTATCAAAATATCTTCATACCAAATTTCATGCAAAATGGTTCAGTAGTTTAGGCGTGATTGAGTAACAGACAGACAGACAGAGTTACTTTCGCATTTATAATATTAGTATGGATGACATTCGATTTGTTAAATGCGCCTTACTTTTTTGTATATATTTGAGATTATCATCACTACATAGTGTAAAGCAAAGTCGCTTCCCTATGTCTGTTTGTATGCTTAGATCTTAAAAACTACGCAACGGATTTTAATGCTTTTTTGTTAATACTTAGATAGATTCAAGAAGAAAAAAAAGTTTAAGTTTAAAAGTTGTAAAGGTTTTTTGTAAAATAACTGTTTAAACTAGGCGATTCCGGGGTGAGTTGTTAGTATATCATATTATATAAACGGGCCACTATTATATCCTATATAGAGATTATCATATCATATCATTTGATGGTTGGCGCAGTATATGATTGTAAGTTCAAGATAGTTTAGCGGCTAACTATCGAACGTTATAAATGTTCTATCTGAGACTATCGATAGTTTAGCAGTAAAAAGTTTAGAAGTAAAACAATCGAACATTTGGGTACCTAAGATGATGTACATTTCTATGTGCTTTCAGCCTTTATGAATATTTTCATACTATACTGACTAATATTATTAATGAAAAAGTATCTCTCACGGCTAATAATTCTCCATTAATAATTTTGCTTGTAAATGCACTAGTTGCTACCTTTGCTCCCAAGGAGAAGCCGACATAGGTCTACAATAAAAAATCTATTTAAATAATTAATTTAATTTACTTTAATTTCAATCACTTTTCATGACAATAGAAATTGTTGGAGACGAAGCCAGAAATATGATTTTGTATTTTCTTTAAACTAAGTTACACGCGGGTCAAATAGTCAAATAAATGTAGAAACTCTTAGAATACCTAAAATACACCTAACACTTGCATAGATGAATGATATTTCTTAATACATAATGCATTACTAATAACTAGACCTGCCAAGTACGACACAATACTCATATTGCCCACGCGAGGTTCCAGACAGGTGTAGTACTTGTTTGAAGTCTATCGTGTTTGTGTTATTACTAGGTTTGCCTTCACCTAATGACTACTGGAAGTTAGATAAATATGTGTTTGTGTGATTTGACTTCAAGTATTTTTGTTTTAAACTAGCTGGCTCTTGTGGATCCTCTCGCATATAACTTATCGGTAGAAAACAAGGATTAGGCTATACTAGCTGACCCGCGCAATTTCGCTTGCGTCACATAAGAGAGAATGGGTCATTATTTACCCCGTTTTTGTAACATTTTTACTGGTACTCTGCTCCTTGGTCGTAGCGTCATGATATATAGCCCTTCCCCGATAAATGGGCTATCAAACACTGAAATAATTTTTCAAATTGGACCAGTAGTTCCTGACATTAGCGCGTTCAAACAAACAAATAAACAAACTTTTCAGCTTTATAATATACCTATGTGATCTCGGGTATTTAAATATCTCTCCTATGTTTAATCAAAGTCGGTTCATTTAAACCTTAACAAACAAACAGACATACATACTTTCGCAATTAATTTACCCAATATTGTCCAACTGCTAGGCAAGGGTCGCAAGTGAAGTTTGAACTATGGAATTCGTTCCTTCAGGTAATGTTTTAAAGAACTCTCGGACATGTAAGGAAGTTTTCACTTGGAATCACGAAATTTCAACATTTAACTAAAAAAAGTTAAACTTCAGCGTGATAGATAAAATGATTTTAAGCTGATTGTACAAAACTTCTTTAGGTACTACTATTATTATGATAAACACAAAGACGGGACACACAAACTAATTGCTATTCCCAACCATGCGTATGAACACACACTGCATGACAAACTTGTACGAAGGTTTTCCTCTTCACTTGTTTGAATTGCACATATTTCTTTAAATTATACCTATATAACTTACCTACCTGTATTTAATAGGTCAGAAGCAATTAAAACTATTAATTTATATGATTTTTGTTCATTATCAGTGGTCATAAATATCAAGATCTAATTGATACATTGAAATAAGTATTATAATAGTATATTCCCAGTTGTGGGGTGACAACTGGGAATATATTTCTTCCTACTTGTATTCCCAGTTGTCACCTCGGGGGACAGTGTTAAATGCATATTTTTGTGCACATTAATGATGGTCATGTCTGTTCGGAGTGATACTAAAGCGATGTTTCGCGGCACACGTAAGTTTCATTTAGATCAGGATGCAGTTGCTACCTTTTTCGGAATAAAAAAAATGGCTTCGGTGAATCACACTGCATTCTAATGTAAAATCTAAATGTCATTATTTCTAATATAGCACTTAGCCTATGTTAGTAAATATTAATGTTAAAGAATTATGAAGCGCGGACCTTGAACGACAAACTTTCAAAACTATTGCCTGACTGTCTTGAGCTGAGCGTACACTGAGTGATGGAAACGTATAGCCTAAATTACTAAACATTAATGCATGAAATGAAAGTAATTTTAAGTTCTTTAAAAATGTTATTATTAGTAGCCTGGAGTTTAGGAATATGATGATGCATGATTAGGCATGAAATGAAAATAATTTTATTAATTTCTATAACAATGTTTTTTTAATTAGTAGCCCGGAGTTTGGTAACGTGTCTATTTATATGGCAATAGACTCACCCTCTATTACATAGGACTAGAATTATAAATGGTGATAGAGGGTGTAGGTGCCTATGTACATATTATAATAAACTGCCAATGTAACTTGTCTAAACTAAATGCAATCGCTGAGGTCTTGGATTCAGGTCTCGGCACCAAAAAGTTATTCTCAAAAATATTTTATTGCCTAATCTAAAGAATATTAGTTTGGATCATAGACCTCGTGCCTCGGAGAGCACGTAATACCTAAGATCATGCGCCTGACCCTCTCTTCGAACGTGTGGAACCATCATTACACCGGATTATGAGAGTGATGGAATAGAGAGTGTATCTGTGTATTGTGAACACACGCAATATCAATAAACTGCGTAATCGATAGTTTAAATCAAAGATTTTATTAAAACTAGTCGCAGTAGTCGAATAGATAGTCGACAATTGACAGGATATTTCGTGATTTCAATCTCTAAAATTACTGAGTCGATTTAGAAACAGATTTATATCGTTCATCTGGGTTATAAAAAAGAGTAGAATAAGAACAAAAGCTATCGCAAAGGAGAGAGAGTTTCAGTGAGATACGTGCCGACATACTATTAAACATTTTCGGGAAAATGAATTGTTTTTGAGTACCGAAATACACGTATTTTTGGATAAATAAAAAAATATTCGAAAGGTCACTAAAAGCATATAATTTTATATGTCTAGTTAATAACAATTTATGCTCTATTAGTCATAGTACAAAACAATCATACAGACACACAAACAGCACACAATAGTGACAGTTTACAGAAAGCCTATGATCAGTGTACCGTGTAAATGGTCGCGGTGAAATCTTTCGGTCAAGGCTTCTATGTGTCGCCTGCTGTAATGTAAGGACAACTGCTTGTACAATATCAATTATATAGTTTATTGCATACTCAATATGAATCAGAAGTAATATTATTGTTTGTTATTAAGTGATTATGTTTTGAGAAGGAAATACAAATGAGTTAGTTGAAACTGTCTTTTGATGTTATTTTATCGTGACGATATCGGGATTCTGTATTACTAGCGCCCTAAACGAAGGCATATATGTAAATAGCGATTCCTTTATTATGCTTGATTATTAAAAATCTTGTAAAGATAGTAAGAACATGGCCTGATATTAAATTGAGCTAAAGTACATAAAAATACTTTAACCAATTATATCTATAAACAGCATTTTAATTAAATGTAGCCGGCAATGTTAAACCTATCGATTTGGGTAGAAAGAGAATTAAGAATTGGCAACACGATTAAACTGTAAAGAAATATGGTTTTCATTTTAATGATTTATCAAGTCTCACACATAAATTACAATTGTTTTACAATATATTTTCTTTTCCAGTTATACGTAAGAAGACAAACATCAAAAGTGGTCCTCCACGCGAAAGACTTTACGGTCGCAGAAGACCTGGTCCGTATCTCTGGACCCAAGGCCCTGAAGAGTACGGGAATAAACCTGAATGACACTTACAACCTGCTCACGATAGCCCTGGACGGTCCCATGGATGTTGGCGAGAATTACACCATCACGCTCCCGTTCTATGGCAACCTGAAGCAAGGGTTAGACGGAGCGTATATTAGTACTTATGTTAATAAGCAGACTAAGGAGAAAGAGTGAGTATTGTTTGTTATTTTTGGAGGTATAGTTTAACCCTCTAACTCATTCATAAACACACTATAAACCTATTTTAGTTAAAAAGCTACTATAATATGTTTTCTCTTTTTCCTTTCGCTAAGGAGTGAAAGAAACAAAACACTATAAGCACACAAACAACACAAAACATTTTAAAGGGGTTGTCAATGAATTTATGAAAATAAAGAGCTTCTCCAACGTTATGACACAAAAGTATAATTTTCTTTTTTTTTCGGGAACATGATATGTTTGCCTTAATTTCAGCAAAATTGGTTTAGTTTTTATAAGTTAAAGTGTCATAGACAAACTTATGCGCTGTTGTAATAATAGTGTGTATTTTTGCAATGCTAAGAAAAGTAATAATAGCCTAGTTAGAGAAAAAATACAGAACAGAATAAGTTCCTTAATCATTTGTCTGGCCCCCGTTGTTTGTAATAATATAAAATTGTAACATTACGAAAAATGCTTATTTTTTTGGTTATCTCATGAAATACTCAATAATAATACAATGCTATCATATTTTGAAACCCGCTGCGATACAAAATTAATGTGGTTAATAAATTGGAAAATAACCTTTGATCAATAGATAATGTTGTAAAAAGCAATTTTTGATTCAAAAGGTATTACTTAATTTATTCTTGTCTATACAATCCATTATTGAGGCTGTAAGCAAGTATCCTAGCTTTTTAGTAAAATATATACGACTAGCTTTTGCCGTCCGCCACCAGATTTTTCCCATGGGAATGCGTAATTTTCCTGGGGTAAAAAGTAGCCTATGTCCTTTTTCGGGTATCAAAATATCTCCATACCAAATTTCATGCAAATTGGTTAAGTAGATTACGCGTGATTGAGTAACAGACAGACAAAGTTACTTTCGCATTTATAATAATCGGTGTAACAGACGGTCTTCCGAAAATTAAAAAAAAATGATTTTATACATAACATGATTCTGGTGCTTATGGCGTTGAAGTTTTCATCGCTTTTTTCTTGATTTGATTTGATGCTACAAAACACTCCATTTAATATTAAATAATCTTATCTATGTACCTCTATAATATTTTTTTCCCCACAGATACCTAATAGCGACACAATATGAAGCGATATCAGCTCGCAAGGGGTTCCCGTGCTTCGACGAGCCCGTGTACAAGGCCACTTACACCATGACCATCGGACACCATAAGGACTTCTCCTCCATATCCAACATGCCGCTCGAGAGCTCTACTAGTCAGAAGTAAGCATAGACTTTTCAACACTGAAACCTTTTTATCTATTTTTGTATGAATAAAGATGCATTTAATTTGTAATAATAATGTTATTAATTCGCAATTTATAGTCTGAAATGCCTACTGGCGTAACTATACGTAAAGGCGTATATGGTCTTTGGCCAATATTGCTGGAAATGATAAGGGTTTACAGCAATATTGGCCACATGCCACTAGCCACGACTTATGACGGTATGTCCTTTGAAGCTCGAGGATCGTGACATATATTTTTCTATTCTTCTGTGTTATTTCGCCACAGACCTTCGTGTTGACGCCAACTGTCTTTAATGTAATAGAGCATTAAGTAAAATTTGATTAGTTTTGACCTACTAAGGCTTAAGACTTGCAACTTAATAAAATCTGGTGAACTAAGATACGATTAAAATAAATTATGTCCTCAAACTTTAAAGGATATGCTTTATAAGTGGTATGCTGCATAAAATACATCTAGATGGCCCTGGACTAATTGAATATCCTGCTACGGATACTTTCTTTTTTACAAAGGTTTGTGTATTCTAAACAAAAAAATCTTTGTTTGTTTCAGTGCTTTAGAAGAACATTTCCCATGGAGCAGGATCGAAAAGGCATTCAAGTAAGTTTTACTTTCAAAATAGATTTATTAGTTAGTTGTAAAAATGACCATAAATAATGGTTTAATTAATGGTTAGTGATAGCCGAGTGGTATCAGTTGGTACTTCCCTCGGAAGACCAATGACTTTTCGAAGTTATGTGTGGATTGGTAATAATTATCACGTGTAAGGGTGAAGGAAAACATCGTGATGCAACCTTGCATGCCTGAGAGTTCCTTAGAACAGATCTTGAAGGTATGCAAAGTCCCCAACCCGCACTTGGCCAGCGTGGTGGACTCAAAGCCTAACCCCTCCCTCATTACGGGAGGAGACCCTTGCCCAGCAGTGGGACATTAATGGGTTAAAATTTCTAGTTATTACGCATTGTTGACAAAACTAGATGTAATAGAATAAGGATAAATATTTACCATGATGTAAAAGTGATAAAAGCATTAATTAAAAGTAATTTGAATACAAGTATTACAAGGAAAACTAGAGTATTACTTAAACCAATAAAACACCCTTTTATAATCAAGTCCGAGTTTATTAGGACAAGGTACAACAATGTATTGTTATTTATATTTTGTGTTTCAATCAGGCGAAAATTTAAATAGACATGTATTTGACAACAACTATTAAACCTTTAAATTAACACGAACAAGAATTTCATCTTGGATTTCCTGACGTTTGACGCAGTGATTACAGATATTTTTATTTTATTAAATTAGTTTAGTTCGTGGTTTTATGTGGAATTCTGACAACAGCAAAAATAAATTTCTAAATCGCATTTGAACTGATAGGCAAACATGTTGAATAAGACTAAAAAGTTTTACATACAATAAATGATCATGCGAGGAGCTGCCAACAATCAGCGATGTAGACTAAACGACTGCCTCCGTGGCGCAGTGGTTTAGGTCGCCACGCCGATACCATTGAGGGTCGTGCGTTCGATTCTCACACGGAGCAATTATTTGTGCGAGCCACAAATTATTGTTTCAGTTCTTGTGCTTTGTGTCCGTTGTTTGTATGTTTGTAAAAGTCCCCGCGACACAAGAGCAATTCTTAGTGCGGGAGTTGTCTTTTATAAAGAAAAGAAAAGAAAACAATTATGTGGTAAAGTAATTACTAATTGTTCTTCCAGGAAGCGTGTTAACGACTTCGTCTGGGACACCTTCGAGAAGTCAGTCCCTATGTCAACTTATTTGGTAGCGTTCGTCGTGTCTCGGTTCTCGTACACGCAGAGTCCTTCCGCGCTGTCCAAGACCAGGTTCCAGATCTGGGCTAGAAATGACGCTTTAGACCAGGTGAGTGTTTCTTTATATTTTCAACATTTTTGAGAGGTTTACAGAGGACGCAACTTATTTTCTTAATGCGTCGGCGGGGTCAAAAGAAGCTTAAGCCCAAGTTTGTAGGGTCGTCACCTTTATTCCCCGGCCGCCTATTTCGAAAGAAAGGAGTCTGGGCACAAATTTTATAAGAAGTCCCGTGCCGCGTCTGTCTGTTGGTGTACTAAATTACTGAACCGATTATCAAACTGTTTTCTTCGATAGAAAGAGTGGTTAATCATGGAATACAAAATTCATGTTAGTACTTTATTAAGTAGTAGGTAAATACGACGTTTGTTCAGGACGCCCAGGAAAACATTTGCTTTGCGAGGCTAGAGCATTTTTTGTCAGGTCTACTACTCATAATTTAAACTCAATTCCAAAATTAATTGCCATTCTATCAACAAGCGTTTTTTAAATATATATTTCTTTTTCAGACAACCTACGCCTCAGTAACTGGTCCCAAAGCGCTAACATACTTCGAAGAGTGGTTCAACGTGTCCTACCCTCTGCCTAAGCAGGACATGATCGCTATCCCGGACTTCGCGGCCGGAGCCATGGAGAACTGGGGCCTCATCACTTACAGGGAGACGGAACTGCTGTACGACGAGAAACAGTCTTCGTTCTTGAATAAGGAGAGAGTTGCTGAGGTAAGAGGTTTTGATTCTTTTCCATCACACGTGGCGGCATTTTCAGATATTTATTAAAAATTCCACTTGCTATAGTTTTTGGTTTTTTAGCTATACACATTTGCCTCAGTATATAGCAGACTCAGTATCTTATATTGAATCAGACTGTGCCACTGCTTTTGCTGCGAAGTAAGTAAGAAGTAATCTTTTGATATCTGGAAGTGCGCAAATTAATTGGTTTCCCAGTTCGGGATGTTAAGAAAACAATGGAGCAGATTATAGTCAAAGTAGTTTTTAACGGGTTTATCCCACTAGTCCCGTTGAGTTGTCCCGTGACGGGACAACTGGCACTATTTTGTCCCAGTTGTCCCGTGGCGGGACAAGTGCCACTGTTTTGGTGGCAGTTGTCCCGTTGCAGAAAAATCACGGGACTAATGGGACAGACGGAAGGGTCAAAACAACTGGTTCCATTGAGTTGCTGTGTGACAACAGGTACTTGGCAGCTCAAAGACTCAAGTCAATTCAAAATGTAATGTAATTTCAACTTATCTGCTAGAAATTAAGTAAAAATGTACTACAACACATTTAAGAAACAAAAACTATCATATTACTAGCTGAGCCGCTCAACTTCGCTTGCGTCACATAAGAGAGAATGGGCCAAATTTTTTCCCGTTTTAGTAACATTTTTCACTGGTACTCTGCTCCAGGGGCCTGTTAACAATACGTTTTTAGTTTCCTTACATTATGTTTTTTCAAGTAGGGAATTTCGGACAAGCATTTTACATTGATGGTATGGAAGGTCATAGATATAGACACTCTTATCAATTTAATTATAAAGTGAAAAGCCTAAATGGTAAAAACAATTCATCATCTGCTATCTTACCAAAGTACCAAGTACCTGTTGTCACACAGCAACTCAATGGAACCAGTTGTTTTGACCCTTCCGCCTGTCCCATTAGTCCCGTGATTTTTCTGCAACGGGACAACTGCCACCAAAACAGTGTCACTTGTCCCGCCACGGGACAACTGGGACAAAATAGTGCCAGTTGTCCCGTCACGGGACAACTCAACGGGACTAGTGGGATAGACCCTTTTTAACTGTTAAAAAAATATCAATCTTTCTTCAAACACTCAAGGATACCTTAATAATATAAAAATTATCAAAATCAAATCATTTATTCATATCTATAGGTCAAATGCTGCTATTATGATAGTCAATGATACAGAGAGTGAATTTACCGCCAGTTCGGAAGGTAGGGCCAATGAGAAGAGCTGGTAAGAATAATATTAAGTGGCTATAAAAACTGTCTCCACAAATCTGGTTCAAATGACAACGAGTTAGCATTACTTAAATTTAGGAAACTTTGTACTGTTTTCTACCTATTCTTAACATTAAATGTCAAAAAAAATGTTTTGTCTCAACATTATACATTAATATGTATACCTATCAGGTATTTCACGTAGCGTACATTAAACCCTAGGACATTATAATATTACATTGCAACTATTTACTCCTCCCTAGGTGATAGCCCACGAGCTCGCCCACCAGTGGTTCGGC
Organism: Anticarsia gemmatalis; assembly: GCF_050436995.1. Taxonomy (NCBI): domain Eukaryota; kingdom Metazoa; phylum Arthropoda; class Insecta; order Lepidoptera; family Erebidae; genus Anticarsia; species Anticarsia gemmatalis. The sequence continues at coordinate 661,489 of NC_134768.1, read as the reverse complement.
AACCTCGTGACGATGAAGTGGTGGTCGGACCTGTGGCTCAACGAGGGCTTCGCCACGTTCGCGGCATCAGTGGCGGTGAACAAGGTGGAGCCGACGTGGCACGCTGACAGGAACTACGCCGTGGACAGCATGCTGTCGGTCCTCAATCTTGATGCTCTGGAGTCTTCGCATCCTGTGAGTACACTTACTGTGTTTGGAAATAGATCTTGGCCTTTTTGTTTCGGTACAAAGTATGAAATAGGACTTTCGCCATTTTTTTTTTTGATAAATTTTAATGATCACGTTAGTTGTTTTAATTTTATTTTAAAGATGTTTTTTCGATGGTTTCGAATATTACTCATGTTTTTGTAGTTTACTTATTTTCAAATTATTGTCACAATATTGTAATGGTTATCATTCATGAATTGAAAATATTTGAACCACATAAAATATAACGAGCATTTTTAAACATGTCATGAATTGATTTTAATATTTTTTGTAAAGTTAATCTATTAACTAATCGTTTCTTTATTGAATTTGTTGTAAATTTTCCCTATTTTTGTTATAATAGACGAAATTAGTTCTAATAATAATCTCTTTTCCCAGGTGTCAGTGCCCATAGATGATCCTAAGCGTATCTCGGAGATCTTCGACGAGATCTCGTACAGGAAGGGCTCCACCATCATCAGAATGATGACCATGTTCCTCGGAGAAGAAATCTTCAGAAAAGCTATCAACAAGTAAGTATTATTTCTACATTTTCTGATCAACAGACACTAAGAAAAGAATCATGCAATTTTTATAACATTCTAGACTAGTTTATAAATACTCACGGCTCCGTCCGGCATTCTTTGTGAATTTCATAATTATTGGTCTATGATTTAGTTGTGAAAGCGTAACTGTTCTGACCAACAGTCATACTTTCGCATTCACAATTCTACTATGCATTACTGTATTTATCGACTACATAAGCTCTCTTTTCATATTTTCTCCATCACATTCTACCAAAAAACTGATTTCCTCCTAGCCGTTATCCGGCTATAGCAGCCAATTTCATTCAAAGTGGTCAACGGTACAGGACTTAGTTTCTAGTTTCCAAGCGTGTGCACAATATACAGGTACAATCTCTATTCATTATAACCGGATAACCCGGATAAACGACACGACTTGTAAGAGGTCAGGCACAGGACCGACGGGTTTACGTGCTTTAATTAATGTTATAAGAAAGCTAGATGCTAAAATTTAAAACAGTTGATCCTATCAATGAAAATTATTTGAAATTAAAAATTGTAGTTATTTCTACATTACCTCTGATCCCCTATTACACCAATTTCGCCTTATTACCGATCAACTAAAAATGTTACAATAATATTTTCATTGTCACTCACAGCTACCTTCGCAAGAACTCCTACGGTAACGCGGAACAGGACGACTTGTGGCGCGAGCTGACGGCCGTGAGCCAGCAGTACCACGGCCTGACGCGGAACGTCACCGTCAAGGAGATCATGGACACGTGGACCACGCAGACCGGCTACCCGCTACTCACCGTCACCAGGGATTATGAGGACAAGTCGCTTACTATCACACAGGTAGGTTGAGTTTGAGAAAAGGAATTGTGATAAAAAATATTATACTTTGTTTAGTCTTTCAGGCAGATATTAAAACGAAATATGTGTTGTTTCCTTTTTTCAATAATTAAGAATTATTTAGTTGTAACTCATAATAGTTGGAAAGTGGGAGTTCATTAAGTCGAAAATCAAAATACAAATTACATTTTGGGACAAATAACTACCAATGCCATCATTCTTTTAAACAATAATATTTATTTCTTTTAGAAATTCTAAAATTCTTTAAGAATATTCGGTTCGGCTTCCAAACGGTTAAAAAGGTCTTATTCGTTAAAAATCTGGAAACGTTTGATTTTATGAGTGATTATTTAACTCTTCTTTATCTTGTCTTTATCAATCCACACAGCGTGTTTTCTTTCTCAAAAACATGCTGTCAAGACATTCGGTTGACGTTTTTAGAACCGGCCGCCTGATTTAAATCTTCCCCTCTCCCTCTTATCCAATAACAAGAATATTCTACAAAAACACATTTTCTTTCCCCAGAAACGTTACTTCTCGCTAGCGTCCCGCGCCACTAGCCGCGCCTCCTGGTGGGTGCCGCTGGCCGTGGCGTGCGAGCCCGACGTGCGCGCGCCGCACCAGCCGCTGCAGTGGCTCGCCAAGCACGAGGGGGTGGCCAGTGAGCACAGGTTCGAGCACGGCTCCGGACCTAACGAGTGGGTGCTGTTCAACTATAATATGATTGGTGAGTTCAACTTGAAGATATTGGCTTCTTCTCATCGTATGGTTAGTGGTCAACCTAGTGTCAAAGTTGTTCAAGTCGCCCGAAAGGCTGTCGTCTTAATAGACAACAACCGGGACCAACTTTTTACGTACCCTCCAAAGCACGGAGACGCTCAGCTCAAATACTACTATGCGGATACCCATCTACAAAATGTCGATTGATCGTTGTCATTCCGGTGAGCGCAACTGGCTATGGGCGCCTCAAATTACTATTGTGAAGATATTGTGTACAATATATAGTCAGTTGTCAAAGAGCTCGTTGGCTTAGTTAACAACAGCCGCGCGGATCGATCTCTGAGGTTAAGCCACGCTTGCCGAAGTGGTTCTGCGGATGGGTGACTGATTATCTTGCACATATCGAGTTCTTTCGTAGGTCCCGGCTGTCATTTTAGAAGATTTTTGACAGTCACAGTTAATAATAGTCAGAAGCTGGGAAGTCTGACCACCAGTCTTACCAAAGGGTATCGTGTTATTACCCAAATAACCGGATTGTGGAGGTCTACATATTATATTCAATTAGCATTTAAGCTACTAATAAAAAACTCTCAAGCCTCATACTAAAGTCTGATCACTTGCAAAAAACCGCCCCGTTACCAAACATTAGCCGTAAAGACAATATTTTATCTCAGCAACTTTTTAACCAAATTTTACTTGTTCACCCTAGCTCCATACCGCGTGAACTACGACCAGCGCAACTGGCAGCTTCTCACAGCGGCCCTGAAGGGCGCCGACTACACCGTGGTGCCCGTGATGGGCAGGGTTCAGCTCATGTCTGATGCCTTCGCGCTCGCCTGGACCAACCATATTGACTACTCTACTGCTCTCAAGTAAGTTTTTAAGCATTGAATATAGAATCAATACATGATGAATCTTCAATGATTTTCTTGGTATACAATATAATATACTTATTTGTATAGAGCTTAGTGAAAAAATCTTATTTTCTGCAAGTGATTTTTTGATTTATATAAAGGACAGCAAATTTAAACCTATATCGGCACATAGACAGCAAATTCTATTTTTTTTTAAAGAAACACAACTCCCGCACTAAGAATTGCTCTCGTGTCGCGGGAACTTTTACAAACATACAAATAACGGACACAAAGCACAACCAGACCCGAAACAATTATTTGTGGATCGCACAAATAATTGCTCCGTGTGGGAATCGAACCCACGACCTCCCGACGCAATGGTATCGGCGTGGCGACCCAAACCACTGCGCCACGGAGGCAGTCTATTTGTAACTGCGTACTTTTCTATAACAACACATTCTCCGATCAGCCTCAGTAGTTAAATTAGTTAACGTTAAACTATAATGTTAAACACTTAAACATGATTGAAAATTAAAGATTAAGATACCTTTTATGTTAACCCGACGTTTCGATTGAATTGCATCGACCGGGGTTTAAGACCCGTTACATTGTAATATTAAGTTAAAATAAGCACCAATGCGCTATCAATACTTTACATTATTTTTATATTAACCAGTGCTTTACATTATTATTTTTATCCCCAGCTTGGCCAGCTACCTGCAACGTGAACGCGACTACCTGCCTCTGTCAACTGCTCTGAAGGCGCTGGCCAAGATAGAGAACGTGCTGAAACGCTCGCCGGACTACGGCGCCTTCCAGAAGTTCGTGCGCCGCATGATCGGGGAGACGTATGAGAAGGCGGGAGGTATGGCGGCTAAGAGGATACTTAATGGACAGGATCTGAACAGTGTCAAGTTGCAGGTTTGTTATAGTTTAATACGTGTTAATTTAAAGAGACTTACCATATCAATCAAAAGACTATCGACCGTAAGTAGAATAAGTTAATAATCAACGTTGTTTGGTAGTTTAACTATACAAAAAGTTTGAGGAATGTCGATTTATGACGTCGACCGGCTGTCGATTGATTTGTGTGGTCTATTTTTTATTATTACTTGAACTGGTTTTTTCTTCTTTTAACTGCAGAAATGCATAAAATTGCATTCCCTTGTCTAGATTTATCATTCCTTATTTAGTTATGAAGTATCACTCAACACACACAAGTCCTTAATTTTGAGATTATTATTATATAATATTTATAAGAATACGCCCAATTTTTCTCGTCTCTCTTCTGGAGTCCAGTTGACAGAAGTTAAAAATTCACCTGTGTACTATCAATTGGCCATAAATAGTCATAATCATACATTTACATCATAATTTGTATGTGTTCAGGTGACCACCAGCGCGTGGGCGTGTCGTATGAAGGTCCCTGGCTGCGAGGAGAACGCCATGCAACTGTTCCAGCAGTGGATGGACACTCCCAACCCTGATGAAAATAACCCGTAAGTTGTATTTAACCTTAATAAGACTTTTAAGATTTCATGTTGTCTTTCATCTATATAAAAATGAAACCCGTTTTCCTTGGTCACGGCATCACGCGTGAATGGCGGGACCGATCTTACTAATTATTTTTGTGTTGTATTTGTTATTATTAGGAGAAGGTTCTTACGAAAATAAATATTAAGAAAATCTCTCAGAAATATTGAAAAATAGACAGAAAATGTCTTAATTTTTATATATACCACTTGAAAAGTATTGATTTCTCTAATGTATTCAAAAATACAAAGATCTAATAACTCGAGAATTAATGTGATCGGTCTTTCTATCGGCAGACAATTTAGAATGAATATTTAGCTACCTTTAGTCCGCAAATAGCGTGTATGTGTAGTGTGTTTGTTTTCGAATTGAAATATTTCACAATATTTATTGTAAAATACAAAATATTTTACAATATTTAATGTAAAATACAAAATATTACGCAATATTTAATCCGTTCAATCAGTCATCAATTATAAATGCGAAAGTTTGTGAGAATATATGTATGTATGGATGTTTGTAACTCTTTCACGCAAATACTATTGAACCGATTACGTTGAAATTTGGTATAGAGGTCGCTGAAGACGCAGAATATTATAATTTATATTATGTTAATACTTTTTATTCTCGAATTCCCGAGGGATCGGGATTTAAATGGGAAGGGCTTCCACGCGGACCGACCAAGTCGCCGGCAGCCTCTATATAAATTACTAGCTGACCCGCGCAACTTCGCTAGCGTCACATAAGAGGGAATGGGTCATAATTTTCCCCGTTTTTGTAACACTTCTTGCTGGTACTCTGCTCCTATTGGTCGTAGCGTGATGATATATAGCCTATAACCTTCCTCGATAAATGAACTATCTAACACTAAATTTTTTTTTCAAATCGGACCAGTAGTTCTTGAGATTAGCGAGTTCAAACAAACAAACAAACTCTTCAGCTTTATAATATTAGTATTTATATGACGTTATCCCCCCAGCATCCCGCTGGACCTGCGTCGCACGGTGTACTGCGTGGGCGTGTCGCGCGGCTCCGTGCTGCACTGGCGGTTCGCGCTGGCGCGGGAGCAGCGGGCGAATGTAGCCGCCGCCCGGGACGCGCTGCTGCAGGCGCTGACTTGCACCAAGGAGGTCTGGATACTGTCGCAGTGAGTACATGGTCTTTTACACCTCACCACCACGGTTTAATTATTACTATTCAATTGACTTACTCCATGGTGCAGTGGTCACTACGGCGCTACAATTCCGTCGTGTTTTTTTTATTTCCACGCATAACAATTATTTGTGTGGTCCACAAATAATTGTTTGTACTTTGTCTCCGTTGTTTGTACGTATATTAAAGTCCTCACGACACAATAACAATTCTTAGTGCGGAAGTGGTCTTCTTTTAAAGTAAAAAACAAATAACTACCAGAGGCAATTTCGCATGCCTGACTATCCATACTTAATATTATAAATGCAAAAGTAACTCTGTCTGTCTGTCTGTCTGCTACTCAATCACGCCTAAACTACTGAACCAATTTGCATGAAATTTGGTATGGAGATATTTTGATACCCGAGAAAGGACATAGGCTTCTTTTTACCCCGGGAAAATGACGCATTTCCCGGGAAAATTCAGATGGCGAACGGAGTCGCGAATAATCAATATTATAATGACACTGAAATAACAAAATTCCGTTGTCATGGCAACTGTTTTAATGGCGGATATGCCTTAGCGCGATTTCGTTACATTAATAGATATAAATAATTTTGAGAATAATTTTCGTGAAAAAAAAGCATATTTTATATCATCACGCTACGACCAATAGGAGCAGAGTAACAGTAAAAAGTGTTACAAAAACGTGGAAAATTCTGACCCATTCTCTCTTATGTGACGCAGGCGAAGTTGCGCGGGTCAGCTAGTTGCTATATAACTATAAAAATAGCTTACACAAATATTCAGACTCAAAATTCACTGGTATCTCAAGAAAATGTTTGACTTTGCAATCTGACATCTTCAATAGCATCTTACGACGTCAATATCATCTATATAAGAAACCTCTGTTCTTCGACAAAAGACCACTGTCAAAAAAACGTAAAAATAACATACCACTTAGTAATCGGGTCTTTTCTCCAGGTACCTAGAATGGACGGTAACAGACGGGTCGGAGGTTCGTCGTCAGGACGCCGGTGCAGTCATCAGCAACATCATCCGCTCCACTGTGGGCTACTACGTCGCCAAAGACTTCGTCTACTCGCGGATAGAGGACATTTATAATGCGTAAGTATTTCATTTATAATATTATGATAAGAAAAAACTTTGTGTTTGACGTTTCGGCGCCGGACACCGGTCGTGGTCGCAAACAATTTATTATTTTTAAAAATGAATCACCAAAATATATGTATGTGTGCGCATAACTTAAATAACCAAATCATATTGGACATATTTTTTTAACTGTCGGGATGAGGTTTGTTATGGATAGGATCAAACTTTCCATGGGAATGGAATCAACAGGATAAAATTCTACTTTAACCTTAATTTATTTAATTTCTATTGGACTTAAATAGGTACCTTTTAAGTACTATTTTCTGTCATTGACGAAATAAAATTTAATTTGATTATTCTAGGTTTGATAGCTTCAGCTCTGTTGGAGTTCTATAATGTGATTTTTTTATCCTCTCCAGAAATAGATTTGGTTTTGATATTAATTATTTGTTATGTCAACAGTTTCAAGGGACAAGGTCGTCGTATCGGTTACATCGTGAAGACACTGCTGGACCAGTTCACCACACAGAAGGAACTTGATGAGGTAAGTTTCAACATCAACCATAATAATTAGTATAGTCTAGTAATTGTACTTTAGTTAAGGATGTATACTGCTCCAATCTGTTTTCGATATTATTTACTTAGTAAGTAGTTGTTAAAAATTATAAAATGTGTCCAAAAATAGACTATTGGACCCAACAGAATATTTCATTGGGCTTATCAGATAGACTAATAAAACGTAACTGGTCAAATTAAACAGCATTTTTTAAATATAGTACACTTATTTAACGATTAACCAGAAAATAGGAATACAATCCCTTACCTTCTGTTAAGAAAAGAACAAAACTGCAAATTCCTCTTAAAAAAAAAACGTGTATGTATAAAAGTCCTTCTTAAAACAAGTTATCATTATATGTATGTAACTAAAAACACTAAAAACACAAATCTTCAATTCCAGTTCCTAGCGTGGCGCGATCAGAACGCGAAATTCCTGCAAGAGTCCAAGCTGGCGGTGCAGCAGGCCATCGAGAAGGCGCAGGTGAACATCGACTGGATCAGCAAGAACAAGCGTGACGTTGTCAACAAGCTCAGGGAGTTCTCCACGTAAGAACTCAGCATCATCAGTAGATAGGACTTGATTGAGGAATATTTCATGTAGATTTAAAGACCTTATTTCTGTTGGCTCTGCCTTCGGGTATTGGAGGAACCGTGATTTTATGTTTGTATGTATGTATTTAAAGACCCCTGGTACAAACATATCTTTTTCAGTATCTTTTTGGGCTGTTGGTTTTTAATTTACAGTAAAAAATGTGTTAACCAATAGGTGTTTGGTTCGCTTTTTAGTTGCTGATGTCAAAATTGGGATCTAGATGTAGTTTTTTAATGAAATTTCTCTAAGAGACTATTTTAGGAACCGGTTTTGTCACTGTACAACGCTAATTAATGTAGGCAAATTGTCATAGACTTTATATAATTAAGTAATAAATAATTACTAAAATTTATCCGTCGTCATATGACGTCATAAATAGTAAAAATATATTAAATTCTAAACGATCTATGTGACAATATTCCTCAATCAACTTCAATACCTAGAAAATTACGGAGAGGTAACCAAAATTGGGACCAAAATGAGAGTATTGGAAGTAAATAGTAAAATGCTTAGATACATAATTGTGTAGTTAGCTATGTATTATTTGTATGTACTTAATGTTATCAGCTTTTAAATTGTAACGCTTGTTGTGTAGACGCTTATATGATCGTTGGTATTCTGAGTATTGGGATTAGTGTCCGACCGAAGTTATAAGAGGCAATAGAATTACAGAAATAAATTTAATTAATTTATTTTTGATTTTTTCAAAGTCAACTCCCGCGCTAAGAATTGCTCTTGTGTTGCGAGGACTTTTACAAACATACAAACAACGGACACAATGTACAACCAGACCCGAAACAATTATTTGTGGATCGCACAAATAATTGTTTCGTGTGGGAATCGAACCCACGAGCTCCCGACGCAATGGTATCAGCGTGGTGACCTTAACCACTATGTATCAAATGCCTTTCCTTGGTCAGACACTAATTAAAGTAACAGTTGAAATAATTGTGGCAATATAAATACTAGATGGTTTCTGTAATGTACTGTACTTATTTAAAGACAATTATAGAGTCAGATATTATTAAAAATGCTAAAAATGGACGCTTTTGTAATTTATCGTTGGAAATCGACTTCGAAATCTTAGTCGAAGTTTGCCTGAAAGACCACAGTTTTTGATACAATTTATTCGATTTACCTCAAATAATTTGATTTGCGACGGTAAATTATAAAAGCATCCAATGAAATTTACACTTTCCTCATTTATCAAAATTACTTGTAATAACATTATGACTAGAAAATACAAAATTTAACCCATAGTTTTCATCATTGTATCTAAGGGCCAATTCTCATATTTATATTCTCATAAAATTACAGTAAACCTTTTTACCACGTTGCATTTCTATCCAGATCAACACTACACCGTATTAAACGCTTTTTTGTTTCGAGAATTGGCCCTTAGTTCTTGTAAAATCAACTCTATATCAACTACATATAGTTTAAAATCGTTTTAGTAACCGTCGGTCGATCGCAGCGCCGTGGGAGGCGAGGCCCAGCTTCATGTACTCTATATTCGCGATACACAACATTTCTAGCGTTAGACTAAAACCTTTTGAATATAACGTCGGAAAATAAAATAGGAGGTTATAATCTAGGAAAATTTACTTGTGATAAATCAGTTCAAATTCTTAAGATCTATCAAGTGTAAAAGGCCAGAATAATAGTTTTTGTTTGGTTTATGTTATGTTAAATTTGTAATTTATTCGAGGTTTACAAATTTCTTTAGTAAATACCTATGTTTTGTACGGTGATACATTCAGTAAAATTTTCATAATTTGGTATTTTATGACCATAACTTTGGATTCTATTTTAATTTTGACTTTATGGTATTGAGAAGGCAAATTTTATTCGTGTTATTTGACAGTCATTTTGAAAACAATACCTCAACTATTTTGACACAATATTTTACTTTACACCCGACTGCGCGACGCAAATGAGGGTAATGTGTTTATGTGTATATGTAGTTTTGCAAACAATATCTAAATTATATTATCACGGTAATTTTTTTCCAAGTTTTATTTTCTGACGTTGTCACTGCAAAGTTTGTACAGTTGAAATTTTATTTATTAATCAATTTAGTTTAATTTCTATAATAATTAAGTTTTAGACGATTATTAATAGGAAAATCTAATTATTATTTTATTGTAATTATCATCTGTTTGACCGATTTATGTACAATATTTGAATTTTATAAATAAATATGTTAGAATATTAGTGATATTGTTTTTCGGCATAATGTTTCTTTATTGTTTTGTTAATTTTGTAATAACTCCGTCCAGTACAAGTTTATATGAGAACAAACTTAGATACTTAATACGTAAAGCTAAATAAAATGTGAATGTGTGTTATTTTATTTTATTATTTTTTCCTTTTTTACTATCAAATTTACCTACTTTTGCTTTTCCTGCTATGTTGACTTTATAAAAATGAAACAATAGCAGCGAACTATTGACTTGTCAATGGCGTTTGACTAACTTGACAAAGGTATAGCTCAGGCGAAAGAACGGAGAAGAGATAAGTACCTACCGTTGCATTTTTTTAAAACATAAAACATCCTGGTAAGGAATAGACTACGGCCAAACTTTATACAAATCATGTCTCAGACAAAAACAATTTCATCGAAGATATTCACGTTTCGTTTAATAAGGCTATCCCGACACCTCGTGGTGTTCGATTTCCATATTTGTGTGGTAAGTATGAGTATTTGTTGTGAGTTTGGAGGTATTAATAGAAAATATATTTTTTTTTGTGTTTTTCAAAACTTTATACACATAAAGAATGTTCGAAGTGGACTTAATACCAGAGACTCTCTCTCAGTCAATATTTGGGTGACACGGAGATAAAAAGGTACAAAAATTGTTTTACGGCACAAGCTCTGCTTCGTTTCGAATCACATATGACGATTGTAAGTTGACCATTTTTTTTATACTTTTTATTTTATTTACTTATATCAAATCTGAGTGCTGGACTTATTAAAATGTCTTTTGTCAACGTCCAGTTGATCATTCCTTCTAAATACCTTAGAATGTTAACCAGAAAAATGTTTTTTTTTTAAGTTAAGCAATTTTCCCTCGCCCTCCGAAGCACGGAGACGCCCAGTTTAAAAACCACTATGCGGCCACCCATCTGTAAGAACACGATAAGGTTTGCTTAACCTACAGACCGGTTTTACCGACCGGTAAGCGCAACTGGTTATGGGCGGCAACTGAGATACACAATACCCTTGAACATCCTATAGTGAAGTAACAACTGTATCATAACTATAATTTAAAATTTAAGAAACCCCCGATTTTATACAATTTCTTTTTTTTCATACTTTTTATAGATTGGCTAGTTAGGTTAACCCGTGCCAATATTCCTACCACCAACTTTCTCATCATACGAAGCTATTCGAGTAAATTTCCTCTCCTCCCCTCACTTTCACCCCTTTCAAATTTTTAACGGCTCAACCGATTTTCATCAAACATGTCTGAGAACACTCGCAGATAAGTAACCTTTAATACAAAAAAAAACTAAATTGAAATCACTGCATCCGTTCGGGAGCTATGATGCCACAGATACACCCCTCTTTTTCTGTCGGGGGTTAAAAATTTAATCTTGTTTCAGAGGTCCCCAGGATCCGATGACCAGGAAGTGGACTGTAGCAGGGAACAGACGTAACAGAAGCATGTGCAGTATAGTTCTTATCATAGCGCTATGTACGCTTGCTGATAACATCAATCATGATTGACTTTGGAAACGTTTTATTAAAATTAACTTATTTCATAACAAAAATTGGTTTAATTTGTTAAGTTTTTCCATTTGTTTGAAAGTCGTCATCTAATCATCACAAATTTGCCAAAAAAAAAATATTTCAGGATATTTTGCCCTTACCCTAACAATAGGTAAATCATCTTATGCCGATAGGAGAACTTGTTCCCTACAGTGACGGCATATTTTTTGGTAACATTTATATTTTGATGTGGGTACTTAATAGAATCGATTTCGAATATCATTATACCTACGTTATCAAACCTTTCATATTATTTTATATGACTATTGCAGACAATTGTGTATTCTTTTAAGAGACCAACTAGATTTGTTCGTTTAGACATTAATATTTATAACGTCATTTACTAATTTTTCATAATTTATTTTTAATTATTGAGAAATGTAAAGTTATCCAGGATTCAGGATTTACCAGGTTATATTCTGTATCAAGTAAGTTTATTTTGCTTTTTAACATGAAGTTACACCGATTTAGCTACAGTAATTACGCAGATCTATACCTAAGGTGAACTTTGGAATATGTTCGCCTTATCTCCTCTCCCTCTTGGCCAAAGTAGACGACTCAATAGTTAAACTTTCTTTTATTCTGTTCAGTTGTCCAGCAGTGGGACAGTGATAGGTTTAATTTTTTATGACAATTAGTACCTATAAAACCAAATATGTATGTATCTAGAAATCTACATAAGTGGATCATTATGCATGGCATGACAATGGTCCTTTTCAACTTGGCAACTTTGTGACTGCATCGTTTTTTTACAACTACCTGCATTATTTCAAAAGTGAGTTGAGTGCCACTGTATTGAGTTTTCCAAGAACGAATAAGTCGCCGTGTTTGGCGTTTTTAAGTGTGCGAGATAAAGTGTTCGGACGTTGCAAATACTTTGTAGCTAAATCACTTTTAGAACCTTCATAAACAATACTATGCAAATCTCCGTTACTCAACGATTATATCTCCAAGCGACTATCATACAAAATAAATACAGTCGCGGGACGAACGGTGATACCACAAGTTTACGAACCTCAATGGATTTGTAAGGCGGTAGTCGTTTGAATGCTTAAATCGCTGAGTATAAAAGGTTTTTGAAGCCTTTTGTACCTAGGGCCTCCTAATAACTAAAAATAGTATCTTTTGTGGCCTTTAATGAGTCTTTCTTGTAGAGAGTCATGCGTATTCTGCTAACATTACTGTTGGCGTGTGCGACTCGCGTGGTGACGTCATCACTGCTGTTGCCACGTGACCTGTCTCCTCGACACTACCACGTCAAGTATGTGTTCGACATAGACCCTGCGACCAACTTCAGCTTCTATGGCGTTGTGGACATTACGGTAATATTAATACTTGTTTATAAGTAACTGGCTTCGTCCGCCACCTGAATTTTCCCATGGGAATGCGTCATTTTCCCGGGGTAAAAAGTAGCCTATGTCCTTTCTCGGGTATCAAAATATCTCCATACCAAATATCATGCCAATTGGTTTAGTAGTTTAGGCGTGATTAAGTAACAGACAGACAGACAGACTGAGTTTCTTTCGCATTTATAATATTAGTATGGATTAGTAAGAATATAATCGGATAGGACCACAGTTACAAAGGGCGGTGTTTAAAATTATTATCTAAAAAAAAATCTGTCATATAACGTGAAGCACATACAATTTTTATTATTTTTTTAAATATTCAATAACGAAACCCCTTTCCAGATGCACGTCATCAAACCAACATCAAAAATAGTCCTCCACGCAAAAGACTTTACTATAGACGAAAAGCAAGTCCGCATCGTGAAGCCTGAGGGCCGCAGAGTGAGGAGCATACAAACAAACAAGAAATATGCCTTCCTCACCATCAACCTGAATAGAGACCTGGCTAAGGGCTCCAAGTGTGTGGTGACTATTCCGTTCTATGGGAATTTGAAGCCTGGAGTGGATGGTGCTTATATCAGTGCCTATGAGGATAAGAAGAGTGAGGAGGTGGAGTAAGTATTGATTGTTATCAAGATTATACTTTTTTTTGTCATAATCTGTCCTAATTTCATGTTACTTAAAGCCGTATATTTTCTTCTATTCATCTCTATTCGCTACTCTGTCTCAACTCCCTTTCACTCTCACGTCCTCTTTTATTTAGGGAATATACTAATTACATAACTATGTACATAATATCACGCCTGTTGTACCGAAGGTGTAGGCGTAGATGGGCGAAATACACCCACATTTCGCCATCAAGGATTTTAGTCCCATGTAATTGGGGGCGAGACTACTGCTATATAGAGGGCACGTGACCTCACTCCCAACTACTATTGAGAAATATTCTAATAAAAAATATTTAAAGACGCACTTTGCCCGACCCTGGAATCGAAACCGGAACCTTTTGATCAGTTATCAGATACATTACCGACTGCGCCATAAAGGCTGTTATCATACGCCCTCATGGCGTATTACAATTCTTAAACCCCCATCCAAAACTTACACCATTCGTTCTTCATTTTTATGATGCTTTATAAACTCCTTCATCAAGTTAAAATATTTTTATTCGCAGGTTTCTCATCGTAACTCAATTTCAACCGATATCAGCTCGGAAAAGTTTCCCGTGCTTCGACGAACCCATGTTCAAGGCCAGCTTCACCGTCACTATTGGACATCACAAGAACTATGGGTCACGATCTAACATGCCTTTACATGAAACTAGCGAAGATAAGTAAGTGGAATAGAAGGTTCTATATTCTGAGACTTTACAATATAAGGCTACAGTTGCTAGTTTAATAGTTGTCTTGTTAGTCTTGCTGTGTTGACAGAAGAATTAAATAATTTTAGATGTGATTTCATCAAGGGTGCTTATTTTCAGTGCCTTAGAAGAGTTTTTCCCGTGGAGTAAAATAGAGAAAACTTTTAAGTAAGTTAAGGTTTCTTTATATTTGATCCATATACTTAGTTTATTAGTTGCTTATTCTTACGAATATTCAAAACAAAGGTTTTTTAAATTTGTGTCTTTGAAAAATAAAACCAATTATTTATATTCTTCGCATTCTAACATTAATGAGTTTTTTTAGCAAAGACCAATCGGACTTCGTGTGGGATACCTTCAAGGAGTCAGTTAAAATGTCGACGTATCTGCTGGCGTTCCTGGTGTCGAAGTTCTCGCACATTGAAAGCACTTCACCCAACACGAAGACCACGCTCAACGTTTGGGCCAGGAGAGAAGCTTTGGACCAGGTCAGTAGCATTAAACCTATTACTAACAGACAGACCCGATTTCGTCCGTTTATTCAATTATTTTTTTTCCCGTTGATTCCATTCCCGTTAGAATTTTGATCTCATAGATCTCATACAAACCTTGTCTCCACAGTTGCAAAGGTATTAACAAAATAATTATTTAGTTTAGTTACTCAAAAGTCATGCGCGTACATAAATTTCGGTAGTTTATTTTTATGTATTTGTATATAAATATAATAACTAGCGCTGGCCAGCTGACTTCGTCCTCATGGACTTTTGTTTTTCGTCTTCCTAACCATTTTTATTGCTGCTCTGCTCCTGTGGCCGAGTGTGGATTTGAGACTTTTAAACTTTTTCCCTTCAAGAAATGCGTTAAACTGTTTTTAAATATGCAAAGTTTCATCACGATGTTTTATTTCACCGTTAGAATAAGTGCTAAATACTTCTAACACATAAATAATTTCGAAGTCATTGATTGTTGCCATGATGAGTTCGAAACATCGACCACTTACATGGGAGGAACTCGATATGTATAAGATGGTCACCCATCCACAGAACAATCCCGGCAAGCGTAGCTTAACCTCAGAGATCGATCCGCGCAGCTGGTGTTAACTTAGCCACGAGCTCCTCAAATAATGTATTATGATTCTGTGTTCAGGCCACCTACGCATCAGTGATCGGTGTAAAAATGCTGTCATTCTTCGAGGACTGGTTCAACATATCGTACCCGCTGCCGAAGCAGGACATGGTCGCCATCCCGGACCTCTCGGCCGGAGCCATGGAGAACTGGGGCCTCATCACTTACAAGGAGAAAACACTGTTGTACGATGAGAAACAGTCATCATTCTTGAATAAGGAGAGTCTTGCACAGGTACACTGACTTTTCATACATACATACATAATATCATACGTGTATACCCAAAGCCGTAGGTAGACTAGGTAGAGTATAAAATTCAACCACTTTTCGCCATTAACAACTTTAGTCCTATGTTATAGGAGATGCGTCTATTGCCATTTACCAGACACTATCCAGATAATATTCCAAACTATCGAACTTAATCATTATAGATCATTAGGCACTAAATAAAATGCTTCCTGGGGCGCACCCTGGAAGCAGCTAGGTTCAGTTACGCATAACCTATGCTGCCCAATCTTTTCACCACAATGCTACAAACACACTCTAATACTAGAAAAAAAATCTAGCCTCCAGATACCAATGTATCAATGCTTTCCAGGTAGTAGCCCACGAGCTCGCCCACCAGTGGTTCGGCAACCTCGTGACAATGAAGTGGTGGTCGGACCTGTGGCTCAACGAGGGCTTCGCCACGTTCGCCGCAGCCTGGGCACTGAACGATGCAGAACCTACCTGGGAGCCTCTTAAGAGCACTTCTACTGTGTCATCACTGCTGACTTTTGATTCTTTGGAGTCTTCTCATCCTGTAAGTGATTCTTTGTCTTGTCCTTATCCCACGTTAAATAGGGTCGGTATAACATGCTTTCTTTCTCAAAAACATGCTGTAAAAGGATTTGGCTGATGTTTTTACGACCGGCCGGCAGCCTGACTTCAATTTTCCTTAGGAATTCTACGTAAAACATGAGATTTTGTGAATAAATGAAGGCAGTGTGTGTAGTTAATCTAGGGTATATTTAACCCGTTGTTGTTCCACTGCTGGGTCTCCCAGCCAATCAGAATATGAAAGGGCCATGGTCAAGTCTACCACACTGGTCAAGTGCAAACTGAGGACTTTGTTAAGAGGAATAAAATTTAGGAGGGAGAAAGCTGAGAAAATATTTACTTAATTTTACAATATCCACACGAACGAAGTCGGAAGCTCATCTAATTAAATTATAGTATACTGATATCCATTCTCCCTTGGATTGCTTCAAGATTGGGCCGCGCCCAATCTTGAAGCAATCCAAGGGAGAATGGATTACTGGTCGCAAACTGAATGAATCTATTTGTAGGTGTCAATGACAGTGGAAGACCCCGCGCTGATCGACGAGGTGTTTGACAACATCTCCTACGTGAAGGGCTCGCTCGTCATCAACATGATGATGAAGTTCCTCGGTGCTAACGCCTTCAAGAAAGGCATCTATAAGTTAGTACATACGTAATATAAGACTGCCTCCGTGGGGCAAAGATTTAGGTTGCCACGCCGCAACCATTGCGTTGGGAGGTTGTGGGATCGATGTCCACATGAAACATGCTGCGTGCGGAGCGTGATATTTTTATGTTTTTTTTGAAAAAGATAACTCCCGTACTAAGATTTGCTCATGTGTCGCGGGGACATATAAAAACATACAAACAACTGACACAAAGTACAACCACCCGTAAGCCACCCACTCAACGTAAGAGTCAAAACAACTAGTACAACTAGTTGTAGGTCGCACAAATAATTTTTCCGTGTGGGAATCGAACCCACGACCGTCGACCGCACAACCTTAACCACTGCGCTACGGAGACAGTGAAATCAATATTTATTATGTTTCATGGCAGTTATCTTCGTAAATACTCGTACCGTAACGCGGAACAAAACGACCTGTGGCGCGAGATGACGGCGGCGAGCAAGCAGTACGAGAGACTGACGCGTGACGTCACCGTCAAGGAGATCATGGACACGTGGACCACGCAGACCGGCTACCCGCTACTCACCGTCACCAGGAACTATAAGGATAAGACTCTTACTGTTAGACAGGTAAGGTCCATAATAATCGCTTAAGTACTACAAAAAATTTAAACTACAATTTTTTATACAATTACTAGCTGACCCGGCAAACGTTGTTTTGCCATAGACATTAAAAAAAAAGTGTCACGTGATGTTGGCCGATTCTCAGACCTACCAAATATGCTCACAAAATTTCATGGGAATCGGTCAAGCCGTTTCGGAGGAGCATGGCAACGAAAACTGTGACGCGAGAATTTTATTATACAATTATTTGCAATTTGCAATTATTTACTTTCTCTATTGACTTTACTTTAACATTAAATATCACTGTATTAGGCAAAACAAACATGACATATTCTTATCATCGATTTATAAAAAAAACATTATTGAGGATATCTCAAAAATTTGATCAAACCACCACTTAAAAAATAAGTCCACCCAAAACGGTTTGAGAAAACAAATATAAAAACCAGTTAGGTATAAATACAGACGAGTTGAGAACATCCTCCATCTTCTTAAGTTGGTTTAATCAGTTTAAAATAAATTTATGGTTGAATAAATTAGTGAAAATTATTCTCTCCTGAAACCTTCGGCTGCTTCCTGGGCGCGGTAGTTTAGGTCGCCACGCCGCTACCAATGCGACGGGAGGTCGTGTGTTCGATTCCCACATGGAACAATTATTTGTGTGATCCACAAATTATTGTTTCGGGTCTGGTTGTTATTTGTCTCCATTGTTTGCTTGTTGTAAAAGTCCCAGTGATACAATAATAATTCTTAGTGTGAGAGTCGTGTTTAATTAAAAAGTGAAATACTATCACTGTATATAATATATTTTTTTTCGTGCTGATTGAAAGCCGCCCTCTGATGATGATTACCTTTTACAGAAGCGTTACTTCGGCCTCACGGCCAGCAAGCCTAGTAACGCCTCCTGGTGGATCCCGCTCTCAGTCCTCTGTGAGCCAGAAGCCAACAAGACCTCCAAGCTGCAGTGGCTAGCCCCCAGCGAAGGTGTGACGCGAGGACACAAGTTCGAACATGGATCAAGTCCTGAACAGTGGGTGCTGTTTAATTACGATATGATTGGTAAGTCAGAAGAACAAATGTATTAAAAATTTAACCCATTAATGTCCCACTGCTCGGTCTCTTCTCGTAATGAGGGAGGGGTGAGCCTTGAGTCCACTACGCTGGCCAAGTGTGGGTTGGGGATTATAACAGCGTAGAATAAAAAATATATGAATAGCATTTGATGGTAATGGCTTATAACTGAGAATCCTTTAAAATAATATGATTGGATGCAAATTCGATCAAAAGCCAGGGTAGAACAGAAATAAATTAAAGATGAGATATACTCCCTATGTGTATATGAACTGAATCCCTCAGGATTCTACCGAGTGAACTACGACATGCGGAACTGGCAGCTTCTGATCAAAACCCTGAAGGAAGGCGACTACAACTCGGTGCCGTTCGGTGGTCGCTTCCAGCTGATCTCTGATGCCTTCGCCCTCGCTTGGACTAATACCTTGAACTACTCCACTACGCTCAGGTCTGTATTATTTTTTGTACAGACTTTCAGAGCTATAGCAGACTAGTCGCATTGGCTATCCGTAGGCTGCGTATTTCCAATTAGGTATAAAATATGATTTATTTCGTATTTATTTTAATAACTACTTGAAATAATAATCTTGAATTATCGCGTTTCGCAGAAGAAGTGGCTAGAAACTCACGATTTTTTCAATTAGATTAGTTGCAAATAAGATTTTCAGTTGGTAAACACCAACACAAAATGTCACAAGGGTCGTATAGTTCATTTATATGAGTACCTACATAGAAGTGAGCTACGCATATATGGTTTCTCATAAAAGAGACTTGTGAGCTTGTGTAATGGTAAAACATTGTAACAGTCATTCCCAAAGTATCAAAATGCATTAGTGATAAGTAAATTTCTTAGGAATTGTGCAGTAGTCCAATATAAGAGCCTATAGTATTTACAATAATCTCTTCTCTACTACATATATGTCTTCAGCCTCCAATATAACAGCTGCCACAATATCGTCTACTCTTTCCCCTTTTATGCCTTCAGTCTAGCCAGTTACCTCCAACGGGAGCAAGACGTGGAACTCCTCAACACGGGCTACCAAGGCTTCGACACGATACACAGCATGCTGCGACGCTCGGCTGACTACGGCACCTTCAAGAAGTTCATGTACATGATGATGGAGCACGCCTACACAGAGTCCGGCGGACTGGCCACCAAGAAGATTGTTAATCCGCATGATTTGAAGAGTGTGAAGAAACAGGTACGTCATAAATCTCATGTTACAGTTTTTAGTCTGAAAATTGCGGGCCAAGAAGTTACATATTATGTCTGTTATACTTAAGTGATATGTTGAGAGCACCCATAGCCAGTTGCGCTCACCGATCAGTAAACGATCTGTGGGTTAAGCAAACCTTGGCGCGGTCATTCCATAGATGGGTGACCGCCTAGTGGTATTGGAACTAGGCGTCTCCGTGCTTCGGAGGGCACGTAAAAAGTCGGTCCCGGTTTGTGGTCAAATAAGATAATAGTCGTTAAGCCACTTCGAACCCAGAACACTATTTTAATTAAAATATCCCTAGTTATTTTTATAAAAGTTGAAGTCGTAGGCGTATCTTAAACCATTTGAATAATTAACACCAATTTCGTTAAATATAGATTATGACGAGTATATGGGCAAGTCGAGCGGACGTCAAAGGTTGTCCGGAGAACGCGATAGAGCTGTTCCAACAATGGATGGATACTGCCGACCCTGATGAAAATAATCCGTAAGCTTTTACTCTCTATGTAAATTATCATGTAAATAAAAATGAATAATAAATAGTAAGTAGTAGTAATATAGAGATTGTAATTAAAAAGCAAGCCGTGTTTTTCTCACCGTTTCTTCTTCAGGAACAGCTTTTTATAAATGGTGGTTTTACAATCTATGGCGATTTCGAATATTTATGAAATAAAATATGTATATTTGACTTTGACTTTGACTTTGAATACACCGTAATGTATAAAAAGCATAGCTTTTGTAGAACTGAACTAAATTGGAAAATTATTTTATTAGTATGTTTATAAGTGCCGGGGCAATGGGATCAGATCATTTCCCACGATAATAGAATCAACAGACTAAAAATACTTTTCTGAAGATTGGCCCGTCCGATAGCAATTAAAAATTTAATATTATTTCTAAAGCCAAATAGCTGCATCAAGCGCAACCGTCTGCGAACCTTGCATACAAGTCTCTCTACTAAGTTGTTCGATTATAATAGTGTACTCTAACACATTTCCTTGTTTCCCCAGTATCCCTCTAGATCTGCGCAACATCGTGTACTGCGTGGCGGTGTCGCGCGGCTCGCTCCGTCACTGGCAGTTCGTGCTGGACCGCCACCAGGCCGCCAACGTGGCCTCCGCCAAGCAGAGCCTGCTCGAGGCACTCACCTGCACTAATGAAGTCTGGATACTGGCGCAGTAACTATCCCTTATCTTATACTATCAATATTTAATACTTCCTATATAGAGGTATTATTAGAGTTTTGTTTTGAAACAAACAAAAGAGGAACTCGTGGCTTAGTTAACAACAGCCGCGTGGTTAGAACTCGGAGTTGCCGAGGTTGTTCTGTGGATGGGTGGCCATCTTATACATATGAAGTTCCTCCGTGTTTCGGAAAGCACGTTAAATTGTGGGTCCCGTCTGTCATTTTCAAAGATCTTCGACAGTAGTTAAAAGTAGTCAGAAGCTTAAAGGTTTGACCAGTCTTACCGAAGGGTATCGTGTTATAAACCAGGAACCACACTGAACGGATTCTCTTACGGTTTTTACCAATAGACAATGATTCTCGATGAAGATTTAAGGTTAACCCGTTATAACCCTAACTAAGCTCTCTATTCTCTACAGTCGCTACTATCGAGAATCGAGAGTTTGACGTTTAAAATGTACTGCAAAAATAGTAGTTTAAAAAAAAAAAAAAAAAAAAAAAAAAAAAAAAGTTTCTACGGCGTCCGCTAGTCTATAGTAGCCTTCGGCCTTTTTATAACATTTGTGTGTCGCAGGCTACTGGAGTGGACGGTGAAGGACGTCCCGGAGTTGCGTCGCGACGAGAGTCTCTCGCTGCTGATGCAGCTGATCAGCTCCAACGTGGGCTACTACCTCGCCAGGGACTTCTTCTACGACAGGATCGGCGAAATTCATCAATAGTGAGTATCATACATACATTATTATTTTTGGGCCATACACAAGGCAAGCGAGGTTGAGGTAGACGACGTCAAGGATAGGGCGAAGTGGAGGAAGAGTATTAGGAAAGCTGACCCGACTATCATATGGGACGAATAGCCAGGAAGAGATAGACAGAAAATATATATAAATAAAGAAAATAATGTCTGTTCCCACGTTTGGCGCAGTGCTTAGGCGCATCTCACCGCAATAACCTCAGTGTGGTAGGTTCGAATTAGAAGTATATAAGTATGTTTATCAATTATTTGGTTACCACAGTACAAGCTTTGCTTAATTTGAAATCAGATGACCGTGTTAGTTGTCTAATAATATTTATAATTAATTTTATTATTTTTTTGTTCCTTAGAACAGTTCTTGAAGGTATGCAAAGTCACAACCACCCAACGCACAGTTGGCCAGCGTGGTGGACTCCAGGCCTTACCCCTCCCTCATTACGGGAGGATACTCTTGCCCAGCAGTGGGACATTAGTGGGTTCAATTTTTTTTTGTTTTGAGTTTTTATGCCGATTAATGTATCGTATCACATTTTTTGGGTACATTTAGCGGCATAAATATGTAATTGCTCATGAATATTGATGATATTTCAGTAATAAAGATATACCTATCGTGGTGGGCGCCATTGCGAAGCAGCTCCTGAGTCAATTTACTACGCAGAGGGAACTTGATACTGTAAGTTGTTTTATATAATATCATGCCTGTTATATCTGAAGATGTGGGCAGAGGTGTAAGAAATATACTCACAATTTGCTATTGACTATGTTAGTCTCAAGTAATAAGGGGCGAGCTTATTGTCTGACGGGGACGTTAGCAAACTCCAGGCTACTATTGACAAAAATATTTTAATAGAAATTTTAAAATACCAATAGCATTTTATCTATTCTGTGAATCAATCCAAAACCTCATGAATAGCAGTTTATTACACCTATTAGTGGAATGATTAAACATAGCTTATGCAGATAGAGTTAATGTTTTAGTTAAACAGGACATATATCTATTTCAAGTATGTATTAAATGTCATTCAAAAAGTTCAGGTGCGTAGTACTCGTAACCGGCGGCCCTGTATATCTAGTTATACAGGGCCGCCGGTGGTATGGATGTGAACAAGACAAGGGAACTTTGTAAGGATTGTACCAAGTGGCGTTCTTTGATCTCTGCCTACCCCTATTTATATATTTACAAATATTCAAGCTTATACAATATTTTACTTGCTCTTCGAAGCACGGAGAAACTCAGCTCTATAATTACTATAGGAACAATAAGTGGTTTTGTATGTATACTAGCTTTTACCCGCAACTTCGTCCGCCACCTGAATTTTCCCATGGTAATGCGTCATTTTCCCGGGGTAAAAAGTAGCCTATGTGCTTTCACGGGTATCGAAATATCTCCATACCAAATTTCATGCAAATTGGTTCAGTACTTTAGGCGTAACAGACAGACAGACAGACAGAGTTAGTTTCACATTTATAATATAAGTAAGTATAAGTATAGTATAAATTAAATGTTCTCAGTTTATGGCATGGCATGCTGAAAACTCGGATTACTTCAAAGAATCAAAGATGGCCGTGGAACAAGGCATAGAGACTGCGAAGATCAACATCGAGTGGACGCTGAGAAACAAGAAGACTGTCGTTGACACGCTTCGAGAACTATCCCGGTAAGACATATTGTATTTACAGGCATAATAACACACATGAAACTGCCTCTGTGGCGCGGTCGGTAGTGTATGCGACTGCCGCGCAAGAGGTCTTAGGTTCGAATCCTGGGTCGGGCCAAAAAGTCTTTTTTGAGATTTTCTGTTTAAAAATTCTCAAAGATTGCCCGGAGTTAGGAAGTTGAGGTCTTAGGTCTCAGTGCCACGGAGAACACGTAAAGCCGTCGGTCCTGCGCCTGACCTCTCACTGGTCGTGTCGGTTGTCCGTCCCACCAAACTATGAGAGTGAAGGAATAGAGAGTGTACCTGTGTATTGTGCACACACTTGAACACTATAAACAAAGTCCTGCACAGTTGGCTGGTTTCAATGAAACTGGCCGCCGCCGTGCCGAAATCGGCCAGGACGACATCCAACACACATGTATTTGGGGCGGCATTGTTCGGTTGGACAGTATTTCTCTAACAACAAAACTTCTTCTCATCTTCTTATCGTATGGTTAGTGGTCAACCTGGTGTCAAAGTTGTTCAAGCCGCCCGAAGGCCTTTGACGTGGCTTAACGAATGTTATCTTAATAGACAACAACCGGGACCGACTTTTTACGTGCCCTCCGAAGCACGGAGAGAGAGTTTAAATACCACTATGCGGTCACCCATCTATGGAATGACCGCGCCAAGGTTTGCTTAACCCACAGATCGTTTACCGACTGGTGAGCGCAACTGGCTATGGGCGCCTATAAATCTAACAACAAAACTGACTTGATGCAATTTTTGCACTAAGTTGTTCATTCGGCTTAACAAATTAATCGATTTGGTAGTATTGGTCTAACTAGAACCTATAAAACCATAACAACAACTACATAGCCTTTGGTTTTAGGGTGCTCCCACATAGTATTTATATAACGTTAGAAACTGACTTATAACATTTGTTTTTAAACAAATTTGTTCTAAAATGTTATTAAAATTGTTTTATTATCGTGTTACACAATGTTGTATAAAGCTATTTAACTGCTGTGTAGGAGTACCCTTAGGCTTATTTATAATTTTGAATTTGTTTCAGAGATTACGAGAATATCTATAGTTCGTCGTGTGAGTTCCGAAGATTGAATAACTTATTAATCGTTGTAGTCACTTTTTGTACACTATTTAAATATATTTTTAAATAAATTATATTTTATGTAAATTCCCACTTTATTTGTTGTTGTTTGCGACATGTTCAAACGACAACGTATCTACTTATTATAAAGTTAAGTCACCTCGCCGCATTTGTCTGTCTGTCTGTTCGCGATAAACTTAAAATCGTCTTGACAGAATTACATGCGGTTTTTAGAAATAGATATTTGAGAGCGATTTCTGAAAAAAAATTCAGTGAATATAATTTGTGAAAAATAGCTCCATAAAAAGCCGGATGAAGTCGCGTGAGGCCGGGTTGGGCCGTTGGCCGAGTTGGTGTCAAATTGGTGAACTAAAACCCTTTCCTCATTTCGAGAAGACCCGGGCCCAGTCTTGGTTTGTCACATGTAAGTATATAATATTTATTTAAAAGAGCATAAACAGAAAACGAACAATTTATTTATTTATATCACAATAACAGAACTGAGTATTGACATACACAACCAGCTGTACGATCGCGCTTCTGTAATGAGGGTGCTGGCAGCATTTATAGCTCTTCGAAGACTTCTCTCTAGACTCACCATACTGAAAGATAAACACATAATATAACAAAATATGCAAAATATCATCATTTATAACTTTACGAAATATTAGGTCGGGGAAAAAATCTTTTCACATTATAGTATGTATGAATTTGTAATAAAATATTTTCTCTACACAAAAAAGCTCGATATTTGGGTACCTCACGAGCTTACTGAAAGAAACCTAATGAACCGTGTACTCATTTGTGATTCTTGAAGCCAAAGAGATTTAATTACAAGTTCATACATACTATAATGCTAAAAGACTTTTTCCCCGACATAATATTTATTTATGTTCTTACTTTTCATGTTCTCTGAGTCGTTCCACCACAGTCTGTCGATGCTTGCTCACCCATTTGATGTTCTCTTTCGCTTTCTGCACAGACTTCTCTACTTGTGACTTGACATGGTCGAAGTATTTACCGTGTTTGCCGTACCAGGACTCGAACTGGAAATGAGTATTTTGTTAAAAACCTCAGTTTATGTGGAGATAATCTTAGGTTCAGATTAATGATTTATAGTTAAGTGTCGTTTGCCAGATAACCTATCCCACAGATAAAGTGACAAAGATTCCCTAACGCCGTTTACTTCTGAAAACCGGCTTACCATCGAAAAAAATTGTATCAAAAATGGATTTGCGTCTCTAACGAGCGTCGTAAAATCAATTTTTGCGGTATGTTCATTTCATTTATATTTTCAATGTCAAACTCTCGATACGCGATAATACCGACGGCAGAGAATAGCGCTACAGGAGTCAAGTACGAAAAAGGCTTATATTTAGCTTTTCGGCATTAAATCAAATGAAGCCGCAGGCATTAATAACAAGGTCAATAATTAGAGAAGTTTGAAATACACACAACTTGACAGAACTTACGTGATCAAGCTCTTTCTGCGTTGTAAATTGTAACAGCAGCGCCTCTAAAACATTGGCGTGTTCCGTCTGATTATCCAACCTGTAGGATATATCAGTACTTTTATTAAATGGTCAAAATAATATAAGATAGTGTCATATTTCTTTAAATTTGTTAGGCTTGATTTTCAGGCATAGATCTCTTCCGTAAATATGAAGGGAGACTGAATCCACAATGCAGCTGATGTTTGAGAAATGAAATGAAATGAAATGAAATTACATGATCAAGCTCTAAGTGAGTAAGGGACATAACGTGCATTTTATTTCAGGACTATGTTTTTTTTTAAAGTTTCAGGCGTGCAAGTATTTTCCTGTGTGTGTCAAAGGACTTATATCAAAGGTAATGACTAAATTATAATATAGCTTTTGCATGACATTTTGGCCTAAAGCCGTCTTTTTACAAATACATATATATTCACGACACGTGTTACGACGCTTTATAAACCCAAGCTTAATTAAAGTAAAACTCACGCATTATGTATGTCCTCGACCCTGTCGTACACGAACTCCTGCGCCACGTAGTAGCCCACGTTGGAGGCGAGCACCGAGGCCAGCGCCACGCCCGTGTCCTCGCGGCGAACCTTCGTCTCGTCTGACACCGCCCATTCTAAGTACCTGATGAAATTTAACGCTTTATGAATTCACTGAAATAAAAGGTTTTCCTATCACTACGACGACTGGGTAGCTATCAAGGCTTATTAAAAAACGAATCAGCACTTAGTTTATACGAAGCACTGAATTAGAGAATTGCGTTGCACTTATAGATTGTGTTAAACAAACGTTTCTGAACTTCACAGGTAGTGTAAAATATAAAGACATGTGACAGTGAAGCCGTTCAGAATAGCGTGAAAGTTACTGTAAAATTAATGGATGACGAATCACTAGAACGATCATTGTTGCTTCAGTCGTCTATATGAACTGATAATAACATGTAGTTCGTAACACTTAAACAATTTCAAATTGACAATTATCAAGTCGCTACTTGAGAATGACTTACTTTTAAATAGTAAGTTGAAAGTATGATCTTTATTCAGCAGTGGGGACCTTTCAGCTCGTACGATGAAGATAATGATGGAGAAAGGCTGACTTTTAAATGGTAAGTTGAAAGTATGATCTTTATTCAGCAGTGGTGACCTATCCTAGGTGATAAAGAAGGTAATATTCTCTTACTGCAGCAGTGTCCCCACATCGTTGGCACAAGCGAGTGCCCGCAGCAGCAGGGCGCGCGGCTCGCCCGCCACGCGCTGGTAGCGCTGCAACACGAACTGCCAGTGATGCAGCGAGCCGCGGGACACCGCCACGCAGTACACCGTGCTGCGCAGGTCTAGGGGGATACTGGGGGTAGAGAATAATCGCGAGTTGTACGACAGAAATATGCTGGTAAGAAATCAAATCAAAACGAATTGCTTATTTGTCCATGTAGGTATTTTACAGTATCCTAATGGATGTACAAATGTTATTAACTTGGTGTCCATTTATATATAAGATTTATAATACAATACTATCATTTATATATTAAAACACACACACTAACCTAATTAACAATACTCACAAATGAAATGAATAGAAGATGGAAGAAACCTAGCATCTTATCTTATCGTATGGTTAGTGGTCAACGTAGTGTCAAAGTTGTTCAAATACCCGGCCACCCATCTATGGAATAACGGCGCCAAGATTTGCTTAACCCACAGATCGTTTACCGACCGGTGAGCGGAACTGGCTACGGGCGAAGAAACCTAGCAAGGAAACTACGAAAAGAATTGGTATTTATTTCTTCCACTATGGATTATGGATTGCCCAACCCGCACTTGGCCAGCGTGGTGGACTCAAGGCCTAATCCCTCTCTTACATGAGGAGACCCTTGCCCAGCAGTGGGACAGTAATGGGTTAAATTTATTTATATCTACGTTTACTTCCTTTTCTTATAACTTTTTTAGAGAAATAACCGACGCATATAAGGACAAGTATATCTCGGTGAGTGATAGAGGAAAATCTAAGGATCATCAAAAACGTGTCAAATTCTCACGGGTTATTATAGTCAGGGTTGGGTGAATCCATCCACTGCTGAAACATCTGGATGGCGTTTTCTTCGCAGCCAGGGACCTTCATACGACACGCCCAGTCACTTGTAGTTATCTAAAAGAATTCGTTGACTAGACACCTATTTTCAGAAACCAATAAAAGTCAAACACAGTCAACGTCTGGCTTGTTTTAGATTTTGACTTTTGAGTAGGCTTCTGTACTAGGCCACGTTTAAAAAAGAGTAACCTAGTTCTAAACTTAAGTAAACCAGGGTGAATTCCATAGTCTAACTAACTAATCGCAAGTTCTTAATAAATATTTTGGCAATCTAAGCTTAGAAATCACAATAAAAGGTATCTTTTCGAAAAGTATTTTTCAACTCCTTACAATTATATCACAAAATCATTTCACCAGAAGTATCCCTCCCTAATAACATATAGCTAAAATACATACTTTTAAAGACACACCTGCATCCTCACACTATTTAAATCATCATAATTAACTATCTTCTTCTCGGCGATACCTCCTGCCTTCTCGTAAGCGTCTCTTATGAGGGAGGCGACATAGAACTCGAACACGCCGTAGTCAGAGGTCCGCCGCAGAAGGTCGTCCAGGACCTGGAGACCTTGCAGCCCAGTGTAGAGAGGCAGGAAACTGCGCTCCCGGTGCAGGTAGTTCGCTATACTGGGAAACACAATAGAGGCTGTTTCATTTTGCTACCAGCTGACCCCACTGAGACAAGAGGATATTTTTACCCCCTTTTTTATCACCTCGCGTCACTAATGATGAATTTGTTCCATGTCCCTACCGGCTGATCCCACTGAGACAAGTAGACGTTTTTTACCCACTTTTCTACCAGCATCATGATGAGTGACTATTTACTATTTATGATGAGTGGAATTTCATTTCCTATAACGCAACATGTCGAACAGCTCCACAATAAATAGATTTTGTAGTTAGTGGTTGGGACGAACAGAATTTAATTTCCACAGTAAGTGCGACAGCCCTATATAAAACAGATTTTGTAGTTAATAATCAATCTAGTGGCATATTTGCTATGATTTGTAACGACACACAAATATTTTTGTGTCCAAAAAACCATATTCTCAATTTCCAAAAACTAGTTACGTCCCTACATATTTTATACTTCTAAATAACCAAATCATAAAGAAATCTACTAGAATAGAGACAGCCCCTTCATCAAACTACCAATGCATAATATGTACCTTAGCGTGGTCGCATAGTCCAGATGGTTAGTCCAGGCGAGGGTGAAGGCATCAGACAGCAGCTGGACTCTGCCGAGCTCGGGGATGGAGCGGTAGTCACCAACCTTTAGTGCTTCAGCCAGGAGTTGCCAGTTGCGCTGGTCGTAGTTCACACGGATAGGTGCTGGTGGAGGATCAGGAAAGAAATAGATGTGGTTAATCGTAATTGGTTTCTTAAAATAGCTGAACATGAAATTAATATTAAAATAGCAGCACTTTTTAACATTTTAGGATTTATTTATGCTTATTAATAATTAATAACATCTTTAAAATAGTTAAGAGTCTTTTCAACAGTGAAGCGATAGGACCAAAGCAATGCAAAGCTAATTACATAATCAAGCTTCTACGTAAAGTGACTCACGGGAACTCTACTCTCTAGCTTTTATTCTCAACTAGCTGACCCGCGCAACTTCGCTTGCGTCCAATAAGAGAGAATGGGTGAAATTTTTCCCCGTTTTTGTAAAATGAATTAATGGTACTCTGCTCCTTTTGGTCGTAGCGTGATGATATATAGTTTAGGCGTGATTGAGTAGCAGACAGACAGACAGACAGAGTTACTTTCGCATTTATAATATAAGTATGGAAGTATGGATGTGGCAAGGTAAGTTTAATCCATTAATGTCCCACTGCTGGGCAAGGGTCTCCCGTAATGAGGGAGAGGTTAGGCCTTGAGTCCAGTTTCAAATATTCAAATATTACACCAATCAGGCAAATTATTTGGATACTATTAGTAAAGGATAATAGTTACCAATCATATCATAGTTAACCAGCACCCAATCTTCAGCACTGGCGCCATGTTCGAAGCGGTGTCCCGCGGGGTCCTCAGTAGGCTCCAGCCAGATGACGTCACACATGGCGGACTCCCCCCGCCCCCCCGCGCGGCGCCACCGCGGCCCCCGCGCCAGCTTCGCCCACGCCCTCCTCCCCCCCTCTCCCGCGCAACCATCAGTACACAGCATGGATAATGGCACCCACCATGTGGCTGATCCCATTCTTGCATTTGGTTGTGATAGGAAGCGTTTCTGTTAATGAAGACAAAATTCTGTAGGGTGGTTTCCTACCTCTTTAAAGTATTAATAACTGGGAGAGTTTGTATGAAAATATAGACAGCGCCCCGTGATCCGTCAAAACTATTTTAAGATGATTTTAAATGTCAGACTGTCGATACTACAACACAAAGTGTAGCAAATCCCGCTAAAGATCGTAATTTCTAATATTTGTGACTCGGAGACTCATTTTCAACAAATTAACTGTAAAAATCTGTAAGTTATCCCCTTCTGTCCCCCTATCTGTCTTATTTGGTTTTTGTAGCCAATAATACTCGTCAATCACGACTAACGTCTTATTGTACGATGAATTACGCCGGTTCATCATGGAGAACGCATTACACCAATATACACATATAATTAAAGCGAACTACCTGTGTAATAGTAAGTGATTTAGCTCCATAATCCCTGGTGACGGTAAGTAGGGGGTAGCCGGTCTGCGTGGTCCACGAGTCCATGATCTCCTTGACGCTCGCGTTACGAGTGAGTCCTCCGAACTGCTCGCTCTCTGTCGTCAGCTCTTGCCACAGATCGTCTGCTTCTGCGTTGCCGTAGGCGTATTTTTGGAAATAGCTGAAATGAAACGTTTAAGAACAGCCCATCTTATCGACAAAGTCAAATTTAATAGAGCTCCAAAGCAAACCTTGCCTTTACAATCGCGGTCGGATATTTGGAAAAATATAGCAGCAATTGTCAGCCCTCCTGGTGTCATGGGAGACAGTTGAGAGATAAAAGTTACCAGTTATCGCCTCTGGGACGAGCTAGAAAGGAACCATTGAGATCTACGAAATCTAGGAAAAAAATCCCATGGATTCATCAACTTTACTCATAACTACTACCACAATCTCCCTACAATAGTAGACCAATCACGAAAACTTTAAACCTTTTAACCCCTTTCCTCAAGACGACATCTCCTAACGCCATGTCCAACATCCTCATGATGATGGAGCCCTTCTTCAGAGTCATCTCATCCAAGAACTCTGTGACATGCTTCGGGTCTTCTATTGATTTAGCAACCTTACAAAACAACAAGATAATTTTATTAGAGTTTCGTAACTAATCCTGCAATGGCATAAAAGAAGGTAATTGTATGGTCATAAAAATCAGTCTAACTTTTCTTCCAACTACGTTGTAGTCAGCTTCCAGTCTCTCTGGATGCAGCTAAATACCAGTGTTTTACATGGAACGACTGCCTATCTAACCTCCACAACCCAGTGACCTGAAATATAACACGATAGGTACCCTTCGGTAAGACTGATAATCAGACTTTCAAGCTTCTGACTCCTATTAATGACTGTCAAAGATATTTGAAAATGACAACCGGGACCCATAATTTAACGTGCCTTTCGAAACACGGAAGAACTCGATATGTATAAGATGGTCACCCATCCACAGAACAACCTCGGCAAGCGTAGCTTAACCTCAAAGATCTCTCCGCGCGGCTGTTGTTAACTTAGCCATGAATCTAGTAATTCTTAACCTCATTATTTCTTAACCAAAGATGTTATCAGAAATTTCATGTAGTGTCAAGTCTACTCACTGGATGCGAGGTCTCCAAAGCGTCTTTGTCCAGCACCCAGAGCATCCGTTCAGCTCCGAACAGCTTCTCATAGCGCCAGGTCGGCTCCACCTTGCTGACGGCGGCTGACGACGCGAACGAAGAGAAGGCCTCGTTCAGCCACAGGTCTGACCACCACTTGACGGACACCAGGTTGCCGAACCACTGGTGGGCGAGCTCGTGAGCTACTCTCTGGAAAAAGGTATAGTAATTTAGTCATTTAGTTTGATCGTTTTGGCATTTGATCATTTATAAAAGACATACGTAGATTTTACAAAGGTAATGTCCTCTTTTCTTCAAAATTTGACTATATTCGTAGGTCGAGCCGTAACGAGGGTTCTTCTCCAGTTGGGCAAAGCGCTATGTTAGTGCATGACCAGTATAAGAAAAAAACAGAAGGTATTCTCCTACTTCTTAATAATCTTACTCATAGTTTTTGGACATAGATAGTTAATACAATTGTACAGGTATATAACTAAATACGAAAGCAATAAAAATGAAAAAATACAGCATTAGCGGATACAAAGTAAAGAGATATTATAAATGGGGCACTGAAAAACATACTCCTAACAAACTAGCAAAGACTTTAGATGAAATTGAATTCGTTGAATAAATTCCACACGAAATACTTGATCTGTCACTAACTAGCAATCAAATTCTTACCTCAGCAAGCGCCTGTTTGTCCAGGAACGACGACAGTCTACCATCATACAACAGCTTGCTCTCTTCAACGGCGGCGATGCCCCAGTTCTCCATGGACACGCGAGGGAAGTTCGGGACGGCGATCAGGCCCATCTCGGGTAAAGGAAACGATTCGTTGTACCATTCCACGTAGTAATTCAGCGCTTTGAAGCCGAAGGTTGCTGCGTATATCGTCTGAAGATATGAAAAGAGCATTTGATCGATGATTTTATGAGAAAGGCTGACTTTAGGTGTATAAAAAAAAAGTGTATGTCTTTCCCCGGGTTGTTATTTAACTTCCAAGTATCATCTAAATGGGTTCAGTAGTTTTAACTGCAGATAGAATAGGAGAATATGTTTGAAGTAAGGTCAAAATTAACTAACAGGACAATATTTATTTCGTCCACGTGAAAGTTTTCCCAGCGTAAAAAGTATTCTAAGTGTTACAAAACTTTTCCATCCAGATAACCAACTATTTGTTTACCGAATCTCTTCAAAATCTATGCATTTATTTTGGCGTATTTAAGTTATTAAAAACCCAAACGTTTGCATTTATAATATTAGTTCAAGTTTACCTGATCTATCAAGTCTCTCCTGGCAAATACTTTGATCCAGACCGTCTTGGCCTTCCGAGGAGTCTGTTTGGACGCCAGCTTGGACACGAGGAGCCCCACCAAGTACGTGGGCATCGGGGGAGTCTCCTCAAATGTGTCCCACACGTAATCTGTTAGTCTTTTACTGAAATACGACACAATATACAGACAACCGTCCGCTGTAAAAGTCAGCGGGTGACTGACGTTTTAGGTAATTTCTAAATTTTGTTAGGTAAAGTTTCATGGCCTCCCACACAAGGGGCACCTTAAATACGGTGTAATTTATAACATATGAATCCCAAAAGAGCTTAAGTCTAAAATTAGCATCAATAGCATAAAATAAAACAATTACTATCGTTCAGTTCTATTAATATACGTAACAAAGCGAAGGTAGTTTTAGAATCTTACCCAAAAGTATTTTCGATCTGAGAAGATGGAAAATAATCATGTAAAACACTGGAAGAAACGAAAAATAAACATTATAATTATTAGCTATTAGCTACCTTAGACCTTATTAGCTATTCGTGTTTTTGTATAACTCATTGTCAATTTAGCTATCTTCTTTTACGAGGAAGAGTAACAAAGATACATGCATCCATCCTGAAAAAAATCGTATTTGTAATACTACTAGCCTTTGCCCGTGACTTCGTCTGCATGGAATGACTTAAGACAGAATTTTCAAACAAACTTTCATTCCCTATTTTATCCCCTTGGGGGTAGAATTGAACAAAATCCTTTTTTAGCGGATGCCTACGTCATAACATCTACCTGCATGCCAAATTTAGCCCGATCCATCCAGTGATTTGAGCTGTGCGTAGATAGATCACTATGTCAGTCAGTCACCTTTGAGTTTTAAATATTTAGATTAAGATATTGTATGTTAAACTTACTTTAGATTTGAAGAGGTATTTAGCGGCATATTAGATAAACAGTTAAATTCTCTGTTATGTCCTATTGTGATAGTAAAGTTGGCTCTAAACGTCGGCTCGTCGAAGCACGGGAACGTCTTGCGAGCTGCTGTCGGGAGAAATTTTGACACTAATAAATACCTGTGGGCGTAGAAAAATAAATACATTTTATTTACTATTTCGATTAATTTGTCAACTTGCCTTAATATAATAGTTAGGTATATCTTGTTTAGCATAAAACTGGACCCTAAAGTAACGCTACTACTTTAAGAACGTACAAAAAGTGCCTCTATGATACGTTTTGCAAGATATTTTTTATTATTTGTAAAGTTTTTAAGTTATCAATATCCGTATAGTCCGCGCGGTCCCATACAAAATTGCTCTTTCGTGGACGTCGACGCGGGTATCGAACCGCACCGTGCTATGGAACCTTAAGGTGCGGGGGCATGCCCCCGAAATGCACCTTTAACTAGT
The DNA here is from genome assembly GCF_050436995.1 of Anticarsia gemmatalis. Taxonomy (NCBI): domain Eukaryota; kingdom Metazoa; phylum Arthropoda; class Insecta; order Lepidoptera; family Erebidae; genus Anticarsia; species Anticarsia gemmatalis. The sequence continues at coordinate 626,733 of NC_134768.1, read as the reverse complement.
AATACCGCACAATAATCCGATCCCCGCGACGGGGCCCGTTGCGATGCCACGGACGTGAACACGTATGTAGGTACCTACGTGTTTATGAAACGCGAGTCCGTCGCGGCCGTCCACTTTACCCAGTTTCAATGGATGTATAGTAATATCCTTGTGAAAATTTATGGTAATATAAACCTTTTCCCTTAAAAAAAGACCCATTAATAATACTGAAATAAACAACACTCACTCCGACAATTTCTGTTTACTCTCATACGTAGTGACAAGTCCATCAGGTTCTTGCGACATGTTCCCATAGAACGGTATAACGACTGATATCTCTTGGGATTGATTCAGTTTCCCCTCGAGATGTATCTTGTAGAAGCCGTGGCTGTCTTCCGTGTTAGTACTGGAGACGGTGATGGGGTCTGGACTGCGGATACGAATCGATTTGTCTTCTATAGTGAATGATTCCGCGTGGAGGACTATTGTTGATGTCGGTGTGGTGGCTTTCATCTGAGAAAATATTTTTATGATCGTGATGATGATTTTACATTCTTTCTTTCCTTATGCTGAAGAGAAAGGAGAAGTCGTGCTCTGCGAATTTTCGATTATCTCGCTCACACATAACAATAAAGCATTTAAAAGTATTGACGTCATGGATTCAAACCATAAAAATACAGGTATCGACTTAGTTATTTCAGTTACGAACGCTACACACCAGTTAAATGTTACTTACAGAAAAATATAGTATGTAAACTTTGCTATTATGAAAAGTCTATTCAATAGTCCTCAATCCGTACTTGACAAGGACGGTAGAATCTAAACTCATTCTGGGAGGACACTAATGCTTAGAAATGGGACAGTACTGTGTTAAATAAACTACTAGCTTTTACCTGCGACTTCGTCCGCCATCTGAATTTTCCCATGGGAACGCGTCATTTCCCGGGGTAAAAAGTAGCCTATGTCCTTTCTCTGGTATCAAAATATCAAATTTCATGCAAATTGGTTCAGTAGTTTAGGCGTGATTGAGTTACAGACAGACAGAGTTACTTTCGCATTATAAGTATGGATGGATAGTATGGATTTAGCTACTTACCAGTATATCAGCAACTCCGAAATAACTAAAGTTGCTCTTCGGATCGATATCAAAGACGAACGTGAGTTGATAATGTAGCGGGGACAAGTCGCGGGGCAAGTGTAGTCCAGATGACGTCACTGTGTTGATCACGCTTGACAACAAAAGGATGTGCAGCCAATGCATCTTTGAAGACTGGAATAAGTAGTTACTACTTAACAGTTTAATAACATGACATTCTTGAAATAAGATCATTTATTTATTTTATTTAGTCCGTGACCACAGTCGATGCAAGTTGATCAAATTGTCGGGTAAACAAATAACATCATTAGCGTTGAAGACCCGTTGCATTATAATATTTATTCAAACTACCCGCATTTTACATGGTCTGGTCCCTTTTTCATTCCAGCAAGAGACCTATGATGAAATAATGTTTTTTTTGTCCAAATTGCTGCAACTGACCAAGTATGTCTACTATGATTCAACTTACAAAGTGTAAATGAAATTTAGCGCGTTCTTACCCCCTTTTTGCTGGAGACAATCAATTGAAACCGAAAGCCTTTCGTGGTGGTCGTGTGCACCTGAGCTAAGAAATTAATCGATAAGTACATTAATTTATACTTCATTGATTCACTATAACTTCCAAAAAAATTTGACCTACCTGTCATACAATGTTTATAAAAGTAATTTTGATAAAACGGTATCCTTAATCCAACATTATTCTTGATTATTGCACAGAAATAATTAGATAAAACTATTTTTAGTTAATACGGAACAATGACGACATTATTTTGACAGAAAACCTCAAAAGAATAGATAAAGTAGAATCTCAGAAAATGTAATCTTTTAATATGCTGTAAACAAAAAGTTTTCATAGAATATCATCAATGAGAGCATTTTTAAGATGTTTCGAATTAAAATCTTGAATCGGCCCATATAGTTCCGAGTTTATCTAAAGTTGATATAAAAAGATGTGATTCGTGTTTTGAAGAACATGCTAAGCCACATGTCTCTCTTCACCTAGAACATTATACTTTCAAAACAAGATTTTTTAATATAATCTCACAAAGGACCGTAAGGCGGCTGTATCGAAATCTATTCAGAATTCTCGAAGACGGCTGTCGCCAAACCCAGCCGTTCACATTTAACGCACATTGAAATATGAAAAGGAATAAATGACTAACACAAATTAAAATGACCAATCATATTTTAATGAAATTAGAGTCGTATTTTGGGTATATTCCCGTTGTCCACCCCCTGCTTGTCCACCCCGGGTGGACAGTGACACAAATCTTTTAAAAAGTTCTCGGTGTCCACCCCTGGGGGACAGTGAGAATTAATTTTAAATTATTCCCACTGGCCACCCCGGGTGGACAAAGACACGAGTTTCATATTACTAGTCTCGATGTTCACCGCCGGTGGACAAAGCCACTGCTTAAATAAACATTCTCAATGTCCACGCTTGCTAGAAATGGGTGTAAATAATTATAACAAAATTAATTAAGTAGGTACATAGTTTAATCATATTATCAACATCTTTAGGGTAAATAGAAGTAGTTATACTATCTATTGTGTGTTTTCCCATATAATGTTGATTGACGCTAAGTTGCGGCACTTATTAAACCAAGGTATAAGTTATAACAATAAACGTAAAAAAATATATTTAAAGTGATCATTTTATTCACAACATGCGAATGGGACTTGTCAATGGGGACTTCAGTATTGATTTATTTCTAAAAAGGATGAGGATGTAAAGATTTTTCTGTGACTTTGATTAATACCTATTGTGACAATTCCATCAAGCGTGGACATTGAGAATGTTTATTTAAGCAGTGGCTTTGTCCACCGGTGGTGAACATCGAGAGTAGTAATATGAAACTCGTGTCTTTGTCCACCCGGGGTGGCCAGCGGGAATAATTTAAAATTAATTCTCACTGTCCCCCAGGGGTGGACACCGAGAACTTTTTAAAAGATTTGTGTCACTGTCCACCCGGGGTGGACAAGCAGGGGGTGGACAACGGGAATATACCGTATTTTGCACTAATACTTTGTGCTTTATGTCGGAATTCTATCTACGTGGTTTTAGTGTCATCTCTTAGGTTAGTACTAGGGCGGGTATAGGTGCACGTCTATACTAATATTGTAAAGCTGAAGAGTTTGTTGGTTTGAACGCGCTAATCTCAGGAAAAACTGGTTAGAATTGAAAAAATATTGTGTTGAATTGACCATTTATCGAGGAAGGCTTTAGGCTATGTAACACCACGCTGCGGCCATTAGGAGCGGAGTAGCAGCGAAAAATGTTACAAAAACGGGGAAAGTTATACCCATTCTCTCTTGTGTGACGCGAGCGAAGTTGCGAGGGTCAGCTAGTACTTCATATGGCACGCACGCCCACATGCCTCTTCCTCATGTGTTAGTTATTCCGTGGGGTAAGTATATAAAGAAAACTCAACATAATGTCAATATGCGTATATTGTATAATAAAAACTCGTTACTTATAACTAGTAAATAATAATAATACTTTACAAAATGCTTGAATTTCGACAACGGATAGATGGCACCGCAGGTAACTCTCTCATACATGTTAATACAACTTACTTATTATTATATTATGCTATATAACACTATCACATATTTGCAAAAATAATAGAATTTACATATATTATTTCACTATTTCCCTTTTTAAGACTATTTTAGCCTAAGGTGTAGACAGGAGTATATAAAATATATCAATGTTTCGGAATTTACTATGTTAGTCTTATATAATAGGAGGCGAGCTTATTGCCATTTACCGGGCACGTTACCAAACTCCGGGCTACTATGGAAAATATTCTAATATCAATTAAAAAAGGCTCAATAGCACTTTGTCCCACCCGGAAGTCGAACCCAATTTTTATGTAAGTTTAAAGACCCAGTACTTGCATTACCTCTAAATATTTTTCTCGACCCGGATGTTAAACCTGGGAAGATTTAGGGCCATAAGGCCATTTCAAACTGTTTTAGTGTTATATAACATTATAAAACTGTTCATTTAAATTTTTACAACTACAGTTAGGTAAATACAATTTTTTGAAACTCACGTTTATTAAAAATACACTTTTCAAAAAATTGTCTTTATGTATTTAAAATTAAAATATAAAACTTAACTAACAAATTAATATAATAACTATAATATCTTAGGAGTATTCAGATCATAAGTATTAAAACTAATAAGTCACCGTATTTCATTATTATTATTGTCATATTTTCAGCATATTTCTTAGTTTTTCACCTGCTCTAACAGTGAAGGAAAACATCATGATGAAACCTTGCATGGGTAAAAAAAATGTTTAATACATTTATTGAAGGTATGCAAAGTCCCCAACCCGCACTTGGTCAGCGTGGTGGACTCTAGACCTAACCCCTTCCCTTCGTTTTGGAGGAGACCCTCGCCCTGCAGTGGGATAGTAATGAGTCTGTCTTCAATATTTAACTAATAGCTATGCATATAACTATATATTATAATAAATTTATCGCATTAATGTCCCAATACTGGGCAAGCGTTTCCTCCCGGAATGAGGGAGGATTAAGCCTAATTCATATTTCGAACTACTAACTATTAAATAATTATATTCTTTAATATTGTCAATGTCAATTCCATAAGAGATCAGACAAATCTCAATTTGTTGCTATTTGTAAATATAAAATAGTTATTTAGTAGTTACAATATCAAAATTTTCTTTTTAGTAAATTTTCATAATATCTATACAAAAAATAAATGCCTTAAAATCACAATAATATTATAAAAATCTATAATTTATTTAAATATCAATTTCAAATCTTTTCATGTATATTTAAAACTCTCATTTTTCTCAAATGGCAACATTAACATGTCAGTATATTTAATTACTGGCAACAATTGACCAGAAATTTAAGGCACTAGGTACTTTCTTCACAAACATTTTTATTAATATACTATAAC